>NW_027623956.1:0-5000 GCF_034508935.2 Berghia stephanieae | reverse complement strand
GAATCATTTTCAATAGCGGTTTGAGTCGAAGGGGTTTTTCCTCTGATTTTTCTTTCCATCCAGAAGTGAATGAGTAATATCAAAGTGAATCAATAAAATGTATAGTAAAATAGAGGGAGTAAAAATGACTCTGATAAAAGATACAAATGAAAGTAAACGACGGTTCGGTCTTCCCCTCTCTCTCTCTCTCTCTCTCTCTCTCTCTCTCTCTCTCTCTCTCTCTCTCTCTCCTCTCTCTCTCTCTCTCCTCTCTCTATCTATCTATCTATCTATCTATCTCTATCTATATATCTATCTATCTCTCTCTCTCTATCTATCTATTATCTATCTATCTATCTATCTATCTATCTATCTATCTCTCTCTTTCTTTCGTTCTTTCTTTCATTCTTTTTCTCTGGGCCCCCTCCCTTCTTGCTTTCTTTTTCTTTGTAAATATATCTTAACAGGGGAGGAAGGGGGTCAATAATAACACTATCGCCGTCTAGAATTATCTAATAATATCCTCCCACCTATCCCCCATCCCGTCCCCCTATCTTATGCTTGATTTATATAGTTTTGATCTTGGTTTATATTTCATCTCATTACTTCATATCTCACACACACACACACACACACCCACACACACACACACACACACACGCCCACTCTCTCTCTCCCTCTCTCTCTCTCTCTCTCTCTCTCTCTCTCTCTCCCTTTCTCTCTTTCTCACTCTCTCTCTCCTTCTCTTGCACATACACACACACACACACACACACACACTCACACACAGACACACCCTATTTTTTTTCCTATAATGTTTTAACCATAATGCGTTTACTTTGTATTGTACCTTTTATAAAAATCATTTTACTCTCTTTATTGTACCATATATTTGACAAATTAAGGGGCAGACACCGGTGTAAGATAAAGATCTGGAAAAGTGTGTATGAAACAGTGCAAGACAAAGTAGAGAGAAAAATGCAAGGAAGAAAAGAAAAAAAAATAATCCCAAAAAATCAGCCAGCTGCGACTGGGATAATCAGGGGGTCATAGGTTCGATCCCCAGTCAAGGCAAGCTGATTGTGCGGCTATGTGGTCTAGTGGTATGACACTCACTTTCGGATCGGAAGGTCCTGGGTTCGAGTCTCACTCGGCGCCTAGTTGAGTCCTTACTCACATTCTCTCACCATACTCAGGTGTAAAATGAGCACCTTTAACAGAGTTGTCTCTGTCCGAAAAAAAAAATTGTAATTTCGCCTAACAGGCGTCATGTCCCTTCCTACATGTTAAATGTTGCTGTTGCCCGGCCAGGGACCCCTTGTAAAGCGCTTTGAGCACGTTTTGTGGATATTGCCCTATATAAAAGCTCAATTAAAGCTCAATTATTGTTGTTTTTTTCATTCTTGTATTTTTTTTTCTCTCGGCTTTGTCTGGCACTGCCTCAAAGGAAAACAGGGCAGTCTCATAATAATATCTTTAATATTAAAAATATTTTGTAATCGGGTTTTCCCTAAACCAAAAAGAGGTACCTATAACAAAAGGCAATCTCTCACTTGCATACAACAGGCCTAAGCAACCGAATTCGATCTGCGAGGTCGTTCCTCTAGCCCTCAATATTTTTTTGGAGAAAAGTCATAATATGTATCATAAACATTTAGGACCCTCCCGTCTCGAAACGGTATTATGTCGGGATGACCTGTGTGCCGAAAATTGAATTTTAGCCACAAACATCAAACTTTGGGTTAATATTTATTTGTTATTGATGGAGAATGAATACACTGTCAACTATACGCCAAAACGGCGTATTATTACGCATTTATATCAAATCACGCATTTATGCTTATTTCTTCCACATTAAGCCTTTTTGTCGTCATGAAGGGCTATACTGCAAAGCCAGAATTATTTACAGTTCAAAGGGACTGACTTTTTTTCAAGAGCATATTAGATTGATACATTGATCAGGATGTTTGACATGCAATGCTAATATCAATGGCTGCTAAGGTAACCGATGGTTAAAAGAAAATTTCAGACAATTTTGGAAGAGATGATTTACAGTCCTGAGTAATGTATGTGTTTAGAAATAATACCTTTGTTTTGCACAATTACACCTTTTCCTTCAAAACTACACCTTTTTTCAGTCAAAATTACACCTTTCTTCAGTGGGGTTGTCAGCTCTGGAATATATACACTTTCTTCCATAGCAAAAACAAATTTTATAATAAATAATAATAATAATAATAAATAATAATATAATAATAATAATAATATTAATAATTAATAATAATAATAATAATAATAATATAATAATAATATAATAATAATAATAATAATAATAATAATAATAATAATAATAATATAATAATAATAAAATAAATAATAATAATAAATAATAATAGTAATAATAATAACAATAATAATAATAATAATAATAATAATAATAATAATAATAATAATAATAATAATAATAATAATAATAATAACAATAATAATAATAATAATAATAATAATAACAATAATAATAATAATAATAATAATAATTTAATAATAATAATAATAATAATAATAACAATAATAATAATAATAATAAATAATAATATAATAATAATAATAATAATAATAATAATAACAATAACAATAATAATAATAATAATAATAATAATAAAAATTTAATAATAATAATAACAATAACAATAACAATAATAATAATAATAATAATAATAATAATAATAATGATAATAATAATAATAATAATAATAATAAAAATAATAATAATAATAATAATAATAATAATAATAATAATAATAATAATAATAATAATAATAATAATAATAATAATAATAATAATAAATAATAATAATAATAATAATAATAATGTACTTTATTCATCCAAAAAGGAAATTTTTTGTACAACGTATAAAATGCCAAGCAATGATACATACATAAACATAATATCATATGTAAATAAAATGGTAAAGTATAACTTGGTAACGGTTAAGTGTTATAATATTGTAAGCAATAAGAATAATTACATAGTATAAATTACAAGGGACATTATTTATCTGAATCAATTTTCGGGGGGTGGGGGGTGTCGAATTCTTCCCAACATACGATGGGTCACATTTTGAACAGAACATCATTATTATACGGAATCTATATTGTTATGCATCTGAGTTTGGTACTGACATGGTATAACTATTTAATACGCCTATTGCATGGAGATTATTTATCAGATGTTCGGTTGCAATGCCTCCATTTCTGACGTTGTCGTCCAACCCGCAGTGGTGGCTGGTCATGTCATCAACCTGAGAATATAAATTGCAGAATATACGTTTCTTTATATATATATATATATATATATATATATATATATATATATATATATTATATATATATATATATAAATATATATATGCGATATAAACAACAGCAAGACTGAAGATACAGGACGAGACAATCCGCCTGTAAGGTGTAAGAATAATTTATGATGGTGGTGGAGATAGTAGGAGACGAAATAGTAGTGGTAGTGGTATGTGGTATTAGTAGTAGTAGTAGTAGTAGTAGTAGTAGTAGTAGTAGTAGTAGTAGTAGTAGTAGTAGTAGTCGTAGTAGTAGTAGTAGTCGTATAGTAGTAGTAGTAGTAGTAAGTAGTAGTAGTAGTAGTAGTAGTAGTAGTAGTAGTAGTAGTAGTAGTAGTAGTAGTAGGTTGTTGTTGTTGTTGTAGTATAGTAGTAGTAGTAGTAGTAGTTGTTGTTGTTGTTGTTGTTGTTGTTGTTGTTGATGTTGTTGTTGTTGTTGTTGTTCTAGATGAAGTAAAAGTAGCAGTAGCAGCAGTAGAGTAGTAGTAGTAGTAGTAGTAGTAGTAGTAGTAGTAGTAGTAGTAGTAGTAGTAGTAGTAGTAGTAGTAGTTGTTGTTGTTGTTGTTGTTGTTGTATGAGAAGCAGTAGTAGAAGAAGTAGTAGTGGTGGTGGTGGTGGTGGTGGTGGTGGTAGCAGTAGTAGTAGTGGCGGTAGTAGTAATCATAATCATTATCAATATCTTCATCGTCTCTGTCATCATCTTCATTATAATCATCATTATCAGGGCATCCGTTGTAATAAATGACTTGATTGTAATATGATACATCATATTATGACAAAGAGAATATTGCAGTGACGAGGTGTCCTGTACTCGGTGACCGTCAACAAAGATAAAGAAAACAAAGTCACTTAACCTAAAGCAAATTTCTTCAGTTAAATATGCGGAAGAATATCGGGAAGGATTTATTACATTAAAAAATATCAACAGTTTACTATTTTATCATGATTTTTTGGGTAGTTGTAAAGGTGTTCGGACAATAAAATGAAGCGGAGCATTCTTTCACTTTTGTCGAGTGGTAAATTCAACGAGCATTTCAACTCGATTCCTTTGATCATTACGAGTTTGGAAATTTTCACACGGACATTATATGTGACTCATTGTATTAAAATGACATCATCTGTTCACCTTTACGATAAGCTACGATATGATGGATAAATAAAGTTCATCTTATCTTATCTTATCTTATCTTAAAGTTGAAATGACCAGAAATGAAAATGTTAAGTTTTGTCAATTTAGGAAATTGTACTCAAAATCTTTCATAAAACAAAAGAAACTTAATTCGTCTCATCGTTTGTTTGTTTTTGTTTTGTTTTGTTTTTTGTTTTTTTTTTTTTTTTTTTTTTTTTTTTTTGTTTTTTTTTTTTTTTTGTTTGTTTGTTTGTTAGTTTTTTTTTTGTTTGTTTGTTTGTTAGTTTGTTTTGTTTTTTTTACTATAATTTTATTTTTAACATCAAAACCAACCCACATAGTACCAATTTGTAGTGGTAAGTTACATAAATTGTCTTTGAGAACTTCCCACAGGAATAAAGTTAATTAAGTGGGTTTTGATCTAGACTGTGAGATGCCCATGTAGAGCGACTGATGACTGGATCATCAAAATTTCTCCATAACGAAGTTAGTTAAGACACATAGGCAGAAATGCAAAATTGCTATTTCTTATAATA
>NW_027623955.1:60000-72088 GCF_034508935.2 Berghia stephanieae | reverse complement strand
CCCCCCCCCCCCCCCTATATCTATAAGTGTACCAGGGTTATTAAGTCACATTAAATCAATATTTCATTCTTTCTCCCCCCCTATATCTATAAGTGTACCAGGGTTATTAAGTCACATTAAATCAATATTTCATTCTTTCTCCCCCCCCCCCCCCCACACACACACACACACACACACATATGCATTTTAAACACTTATCATTATTCTTTATATGTCAATTAATAAATTGATTAATTAATATATTTATTTATTTATTTATATTGTTTTCCATTTCCTTGTTTATGAATTTTTATATGCAACAAAATTTATTTTGAGTTATTGATATTTTTGATTTCTTTTTGATTATTCTAATCTTTGTCTTCAACTATCTTTTCTCATATTAATTTTTTTCATTCCTTATCTATCTATTTATTTTGTTACATAGTTTTAGATTTAAAAAAAATATTAATTATCTATGTTGCGTTATTATATATATATATATAATATATATATATATATATATATATATATATATATATAACTTTATATAGATAATAACAAAACAAATAATCATCAAGATGGTGGCGTGAGAATAATGATGATAATGATGATGATGATGATGATGATGATGATGATGATGACGTTTGGCGATATTGCATATTTTGTTCCTGACAGAGACAACCCTGTTAACGTTAAGGTTTACTCATTTTACACCCGAGTATGCTGAGATAATGTGAGTAAAACGGTCTTTATAGAATGTAACTTTGCCTCGCATGAGACTCGAACCCATGAACTTTCAATGCGTTGGTATTGGTCACTTGGAATTCCTTACCCCCCCCCCTCCCTCCTTCATCCCACATATGCGCTCCACTACAATAGACACCCAGATAACCACGCCTCTAGGACAGTCGTCATAATGTAAACAATAATAACAATGAATGGTAAACATAGCAGGTTTTAATTTCGATGGCATGTGTCTAAGTAAAATACCCACTGCTCTTCGCTTGATCAATAGAACCAGCACAGAAAACGGTGTGCAAAGTTAAACGTTTATAATATGATCGAGAAAACCGTGTGATAATTAGTCACCCATCTGGCGGTATAAAAAACAATAACAATAATCAGAAAAAAAGTCAATTTTAATCAAGTTGTTGTTTATAAACAACCAATTATGTTTGTCCCAGCACGTATGAAGGTTTGTTACGAATTTCATGTCACATTGGTCAACAATATACCAGTTAATTGGATTCAGTAGTCTGATGTTACGCCGCCCGGCAACGTCGGCCATCTTGAAAGAAAATCATTACTTTTTATTCTTCAAGTTAGCTAGAACCTTTCATATGTTTTGTGATCAGAATGTATAAAAGTCAAAACAAGATCATATTTATAATGTTTTTCTCCTCTGGATACACTTTTCTGCTCGTCGGAGAAATATTTTATAAGGGCCATTGTTCCCATAGTTTAGAGCCAGTGTTACTAATTTACCATGCGTCATTAGGAAGGAAGTGACGTTACGACTATTGAAACCTATTTGTGGTGACCACAAGATTACCGAATAGCTGGACACTTCCAAACCAAGGCGTGTAAAATTCTTCCTTTAGTATCGTAACTCAAAACTGAAAGACTTCCATATTGGGGAAACCTGGAGGGAATTTAAAAAGTATAAAATATTGAGCTTTATATAGCGCAATATCCACTAAATGTGCTCAAAGCGCTTTATAAGGGGTCCCTTGTCAACAGCAGCATTTAAACATGTCGGACGGGACATGCCGCCTGTTAGGCGATATTACACTTTTTTCCGGACAAAGACAATGCTGTTAACGGCCAAATACTCATTTTACACCTCAGTACGGTGAGAGAATGTGAGTAAAGTGACTCAACTATGCGCCGCCGAGCGCGAGGCTCGAACCCAGGACGTTTCGATCCGAAGAAGAGTGTCATACCACTAGACCACAATAGCCACACATGTAGAATAGTGGACAAATATCATGCCCGAGGGAGGTGGGGTATTCAAAGACCCAACGGAATTTATGCCAGGCTTCATGAATGGCAATCAAAAACAGTTTGTCGCCTCAAACCGACTACTGACAGGCCACGGCAGGACTGCTGTAAACATGCATCGACGGGTCTGAGGGAGGCAGCCGACTGCCCCCACTGTCAGGGAACGCCAGAGACAGCAGACGACATAATCCTGCACTGTCCTGTGACGAGATTGGCGGGAGGTTTCGAGGCTGTCCACAAATGCGGTGACGCATTTAAAGACTGGCTGGAGACTTCCAGTGTGGAGATGTAGCCATACGCTAATACTACTAACGGAACAAACAAAAGAAGATAGAGTTTACGATACGGATCGTCAACTCCAGAAGACGTGTCCAAATCTAATTTTGATCATCCACGCCTACTCATTGAAGGGACGTGTGCAGACGTTTTATTTCTGTACTTTCCTCACGATCGATTTAGACCTGCACAATATCTCTGAATTTAATCATGTAATTATGTCTATTTTTTGTTGTTGGCTGAAGACGGGTTTTGAGCCCGAAACTTTATGTGTGTGACATTTAGGCTTGTTTTGTTTTTTCTTTATTTTATTTTTTTTTCAAGCTGTTATATTGATTTTTGTTCATTACTTTTTATAGTCCACATCTTGTTGCAGCCTAGAATCACTTGAACGAATGTCAGGTTGATTGTAAGAATTACACACTTTATCAAACAGCAGCACATGTCATCTCAATGATGCTGTTTTTCATTTCAGAGCTTACACGTTACGTGTAGGTTAACAGGAACTGTGGAGGCAACAACTGGCAAAAAGATAATCGACTGCTCGGTAATGGCCCTTGAACGTGAAGAATGGCGTTCCATGATGTTCAATCTATGTAGGGAGACGGACCTCCGGTAAGGTCATGTTAGATAATGGCCCTTGAACGGGAAGATTGTCGTTCCATGATATTCAATCTATGTAGGTAGACGGAAATTCGGTAAGGTCAGGTAAGATAATGGCCCTTGAGAGTGAAGAATGGCGTTCCATGATATTCAATCTATGTAGGGAGACGGACCTCCGGTAATGTCAGGTAAGATAATGACCCTTGAACGTGAAGAATGGCGTTTCAAAACATTGAACCTCTGTAGGGAGACGGACCTCCGGTAAGGTCAGGTAAGATAATGGCCCTTGAACGTGAAGAAAGGCATTCCATGATGTTCAATCTATGTAGGGAGACGGAAATTCGGTAAGGTCAGGTAAGATAATGGCCCTTGAACGTGAAGAATGGCGTTTCAAAACATTGAACCTCTGTAGGGAGACGGACCTCCGGTAAGGTCATGTAAGATAATGACCCTTGAACGTGAAGAATGGCGTTTCAAAACATTGAACCTCTGTAGGGAGACGGACCTCCGGTAAGGTCATGTAAGATAATGACCCTTGAGCGTGAAGAATGGCGTTTCAAAACATTGAACCTCTGTAGGGAGACGGACCTCCGGTAAGGTCAGGTAATGTAAGGTACGTTACCAACACAACTCGCGTTCCCGGCGTCCTGTGCGACGTACGTCTGAAAAGAGTTCCTGGTTTTCTTCCGCGTCGTGGGTCAATTGCTAATGATAATGGAGAGGCTTGCGATGGGAACAATAAAGGCAGCGGACGTTCGGGTTCAAACCCTTCATCAGTACAACGATAGACAAATAAACGTTGAAAACAAATATAATTAAATTTAGCATAATGCTTCATTCACACCCCAATCCTCATTGAGGCCAGACGATGCGATCTGTACTCCAGTTCATTTGTGACCCATCGTCTCAAAGCGGTATTATGTCGGAACGAACCAGATGCTTAAAATCGAAATTAAATGTTAAAGTGTTGAAAAATATAAATCGCTTGCATTAGCACCCTAAAATATAGTATCCGTTCTCCTCAATAAAACATACAAACTCAACACAAGTCTGATATTTCTGGTTATAAATTCAATTTTCAACGTCTTAATCAACCCGACTTAATACCGTTTTAAGGCGAAGAGTCACATTTGCTTTCAACCGTTTATTGGTGATTGTTGTGGGTCGTGACGACGGGACTGGAGCCCAATTGTGTTTGTTTTGATTGTATTCAATCATTGGGTTTTCACCCGTATAACAGAATACTCTTCAAGAGTGGTAACGTCACTTCCCCCGTAATGACGCATGGTAACTTAGTAACTGGCTCTAAACTATCGGAACAATGGCGGACGCCCTTATGAAATATTTCTTCGACGAGCATAAAAGCGTATCCAGAAGGAAAAGAAAACATAAAACTGATCATATTTTGACTTTTGCGCATTCTGATCACAAGATATATGAAAAATTGTAGCCAGCATGATGAATAAAAAGTACAGATGTTTAGAACCACGATGGCCGCCGTTGCTGGGCGACGTGACATCAAACTATTGAATCCAATTGCGGAGCAACGATGAAAACCGGGATAAGCTTGAAATATTTCTTGTGAATCTGCTGCAGTTGTGATAGACAGATAGCGTTGCCGTCCTTGAGGATCAGTCGGTCAGATGTGTTGCATGTGGAGTTTTTTAACTCCACTTCTCAACAATTTGCTGCTATCTATTGTGTTTGAGTGACACAACATATATTTTTGTGTTTGTTGGGTGTGAAGTTTTGGGGAAAATCGTGAAAATGGCCGGTAAGTGGAAAGAAGTCATGATTCTCCTTATCAATTTGATCATTATAGAGTTAAGGACTTGGTGTGTTATTATGACCGATATTTATTATTATTATTATTATTATTATTATTATTATTATTATTATTATTATTATTATTATTATTATTATTATTATTATTATTATTATTATTATTATGTTATTATTATTATTATTATTATTATTATTATTATTATTATTATTATTATTATTATTATCATTATTATTATTATTATTATTATTATTATTATTACTATTATTATTATTATTATTATTTATTATTATTATTATTATTATTATTATTATTATTATTATTATTATTATTATTATTATTATTATTATTATTATTACTATTTTTATTATTATTATTATTATTATTATTATTATTATTATTATTATTATTATTATTATTATTATTATTATTCCTAATATTACCACCATCATCAATATCAACATTATCCTTGTATGTAATAATGTTGATACAATAAAGTTGTATAATATATGATAACACAAGAAATGTCCATATAACCAGATCAGCTATTTGGGTTTTTTAAACGTACATAAAAATATTGTTTATATAATATATCATCTTTTATCATTGTCATCATATGGCTTATTCATGTTTATATATAAGTTATGGAAGTATAGAGCAATTGCGTACAACACCTGTTTCAGTCTATTGATAAAGAAATATAAAGTAAAATCATGTCGCATCATCATTACTTGGTGTCATGTACGATAAAACATAATAATTTTTCTCCCTCCCCTCCCCTCCCCGGGAATAATAAAGTATAGCCAAACCAATCAATGGTTTACATTAATTTCTAATATCATTATTCTGTCACCTGAATACATTACTGATTCCGGACGATGCGACACATTTTACAGACAACAACCTATCTCTATAAATCTTGAAGCAAAATTCCTCATAGTTTTCCATTTTTGTTACTACCAAATTTATTGTCATCATCTCCATTGCTCCGATATATCACCAGTGTGACGCGACGAGTCACTAATTATGGTTAAATTAATAAATAATTAACTATCCAAGACATTGGATATCTGAGACAAAATAAGGGGAAGCAACTCAATGTCTTTTACTAACTTTATATATTCATTGGTTATCTCCCTCCTTTGAATTAAATAGATTTTAAAATATCTAAACCCCCCCCCCCCCCCCCAAAAAAAAAAAAAAAAAAAAAAAAAAAAACCCAGAAAAATACAAACTGTTTTATTTTTAGATTTTCTAGAATTTCTTAACAACGACAAAGAGAGGAAAATAAGAAAACTCAAAAAATTCCTCCCGGCTTTGGCATATTATTTGTAATTTTCTGGTTTCATTTTATTTTATTATCACCAAATTCAATTAAAGCATATTTTCAAAAATAAATCGTTGTATGCGAATAATACTATGTTTACAGTATTATTTATAGAAGTTTAGAAATATTTGACATGTGTGTAACGTGACAACACCTCCCACTGTTTTGATCTGTTTATATATTACGCAATTTCCACAACAGGTACTTAAAGTCTTTTATAAAGGGTCCCTGGTCAACATCAACACGTAACATGTTGAACGAAACATGACGCATGTTGGGAGATAAACAATTATTTTTTTTTTCCAACAGAATCAACGCTGTAACGGTCATTGTCTAATTTTACACCTGAGTACGATGAGATAATGTGAGTAATTATTCTTTTCCAAGGGCTCAATTGTGTACGGAGCTCATTGAAGAGCCCATTGACTTAGACAATAGATATATATGTAATTAGTGATTCAAGGGTAGTCATATGACATTATTATATTCTATATTTCTCCGATTATCAATCTTTTTATATCGATATTATTATACAGACGTAACCATAGGTTCAATGCTAGTCATATGACATTATTATATGATATATTTCTCTGATTATCAATCTTTTTATATCGATATTATTATACAGACGTAAACAGTGATTCCAGGCTAGTCATATGACATTATTGTATGCTATGTATCTGAGATTAGCACTCTGTTTATATAGATGTTATTAATTATTTTCTATAAAAGAATAGAAAAAATCTGTTTCGAAAAAAACCACCAGTCCTTCATTTATATACTTTCGTGTCACAACTGTATGGATTTGTTTTTGTTACTGGTCACCTTGACCTAGTTGACTTTGTGATGAGAATTACGCCTGGGCTATTCCAGTCCGTGAATTCAACCCTACATACACAGTGTCTTATTTTACTTTATAATACGTCTAGTATGTATTTATTAAATCATCGACCGTTGTCTGATTCCAGGTAGTCACTTTGTGAGACAAAACTAATGAACTCACTCGCTGTCTAGATGGACTGGGTATTATGTGTATGCAAAAGACGGTAGATAATCCTGGGTTAGTCATTGCAATAAGTCATAGAACTAGGGTGACTTATATATATTTATATTAATATTGCTCTATTTTGTCACATAAAATGTAAATTGAAGGTTTGTTTATATGGTATAGTTATCAGATATTGTTATCAATTATACAGATTGTTGCTATTTGTGTCCTAGACTTGGATGAGACAGTGACTTTGTCATAGATCAGATACAAATAGAGATACAGATTCAAACATAGTGATATATTCATATCTTATCTATTACTGATCTCTTATCCCCCCCCCTCCCCCCACCAACACTAATCTTAAAGAAATTAATCTAAGCCAGTCCTCTTGTGATTCTTCGTGACTAATTAAATCACATAAGAAATAACATTCGGTAATTTCATGGAATTTTAGTATTTAATAATAGATGAGATAATCTACATACAAGTCTTTTGTACAGAATACCTTGGAGCGGTGAAATCTAGTTGACTATATAGATAGATCGCTATTGGATATTATAAATAATTAAATTAATTAAGGGGACAACCATGAAAACGTTATTTGTAAATTGTATATTACCAGTGGCTTCCCTTTGAAATTACAGGAACACAATTTATCACATATTGAGTCAAGTACTGTATTTGTGTTTGTTGTGTATCGTGTAGAATTGGCCTAGAATACGATATAGTATAGATGGTCTAATTGTGTCTGTAAACAAAAGTCTTTTTCTGTTCGTAGAACAGATAATGTGTTATGAAAAACTCGTAATAAAGAATTCAGACAAAAACTGTATAATGTCGGTATATCCGTGTTGTCTGTGAAATTTAGCTTTATTGGGGGAATGAAACAGATACAAATAATATTTAGGGTAAAAGAGGACAAAATAAAAATTTAAAGTCAAAGATTTTGTAAATTGCGAGTAGGTTATAAAATATCAATAATACAATATGACGTTTGTTGCATTTAACAAAAAAAAGCCAACCAGTTGATAATATTCATATACAAATGGGGCAGTGTGGCTCAGCCGTAACGTATTTTCCTCGTATCCGAAAGGAACCGAGTTTGATAGCCCGCCGCTGCGCTCTATGGCTTGAGCAAGTCACCTTGCCCTAGTTCAATTTGCGGCAATGCACTGTGACTGACTCCTGGTTATTCCAGTCTTCCCTTGGAATAGACTCTAGAGAGAAGTTGTCGACAATACATTTTGACGGAAGTAATTTTAAGTACTTTGATATCAATTCCTTCACATTAAATGTTATTAGTATTGTATGTGTAATGATCGTCCTTTTATCACTGTAAATATTTATTCATATACTTGATATCGTAAAATGATTTTTTTTTTCAACGAAATCTTTTTCTTTCATATTTCATGCTGTAATAATCAGAATTGTTAAATATATCACAATAATAATATGTATTACCACTAGCACAACCAGAATAGTTACAACTTCCATTACAATAACCACACATCACCACAAGTATCACCATCAACAACATCATTACATCAACAAGAAACCACCACCACCACCACAACTCTTAATACAACAACCACAAATCACCACCTACACCCGTACATCTACAACAAACACAAACACTGTCATCGCCTTTGTCATCCACGTTACAAATGACAAAAATCCAGTATGTGTTTTATCATATTTCCTGTGACCAATCCCATTTCTATAACCAATGACTACAGCTATTGGACAATGTACCTGTTGGCTCTTTTCATTTTATTTCTTCTCCATGTATACGCGGAATTATATTAAACATTTAATCCAAAACATGATTGTGTGTTATTTATTTTATTTTTAAATTGTTTTATAGAGTGTCTTGTTTGAGATTTAAAAATCAATTTTTCTGCTGGGTCAGCCCGCCATTTTTGGAACATACTCAGATACTTGACAAGAAAATCAGGTACATGTAAAGCAACAATTCTTCAGAGAAGAAACGTTCCTGTTTTAAACGTTTCAGTCTTGATTTCTTACAAAATAAAGGGACCACAACTAGATCATGGCTCCCTTGTACCTTTCTGTGTTCTTTCCTTAACATAGCGGCATCGGGACTTGAACCTACAGCCTTCAGATTAGGGTTTTACAATGGCATATTTTGTGTATGGGTTTTCTTCCATTACGATATCGATGTTTGAGTTTATTTTCATTCCTCCTCATCCATGTCTAATCCATGTGAGAGCTTTTGTCTCCAGTTATTTTAAAGATTTGAATTCCATTTGTGTTTCGATTCTATTGCTTTGACCTCAACGGCAAAAGTTTGACTTTATAGCCATTCTGGCTACGATTTTGTGTCCAGTCTCTTCCAATTTAAAGACACGAGCGAGAGGACATGTTGCATTGTTTTCCCATTTCGGACACATACACATACATGTGTGTGTGTGTGTGTTTTTGTGTGTGTTGCAAACATTAAAGGCTACATCGTTTTGTGTGTTGTGTTAATCCATCTAGGGAGGGAAAATAAAACTGTGAGTATTTTGCGTCAACGTGTGGTTACAATAACTAAAAGTCATTAAAATTTAGATTAAATCGCACAGCGTCCCTTGTTGCATAAAACATAACATGGCGGCGCTCGATCTCTCACTAACCGTTTTTGATGACGTTTTCCCCCAGTTGTCATATCTAGTCCTGTGTTATCTATGGTAGAGACTGCCATGCAAGGATTAGTCTGCTGAGTCACACCCGTCGCTTCTCTCAACAAGACCGACGAGACCAAAGCCATACAGGTCGCAAACCATCGTCTCTTGAGACGTAAGGATGCCTCCAGTTGTACATTTAATCTGACACATCCATTCGCCCAGATGGTAAAAGACTGAATTCATCGTATATGATGTTTGTTTTATTATTGTTAATTACAAAGTCATTTCTTTCCAAGGGTTGTCTATTTCTACTTACAGTACCAGTTTATTAAACCGATCCCATTAATATGTTCAACCTTACCTAATGTAAACATACTAACGTATGAAATGAAACTATTTAACAAATTTTACTGTGTACACGGATGGTAATGAAGTCGGCAACGAAACGCTCAAAAAGTAAAAAAAAAATAAAAGAAAAAAAAAATGAACGAAAAAGAAAAGGCTGCTGTTTACTCAAGCATCATGTTCACCTTTGACCTCATAACCCACAAGACTCCTTCGTCTGAGTGTGCGTATCGTTCCTTACTCTATCTTCATTCACATCTCTATGTGCTCGTGACTGTTGACTCGTTTCCATCATGCTAGGCTGTCTCTCTCTCTCGCTCTCTCTCCCTCTCTCTCTCTCTCGCTCTCTGTCTCTCTCTCTCTCTCGCTCTCTCTCCCTCTCTCTCTCTCTCTCGCTCTCGCTCTCTCTCTCTACCACTTTCTCTCTCTCTCTCTCTGTCTGTAATAATAATAATAATAATAATAAAATAATAATAATAATAATAATAGAATATAATAAGTAATAATAAAATAATAATAAATAATAATAATAATAATAATAATAATAATAATAATAATAATAAATAATAATAATAATAATAATAATAAAATAATAATAATAATAATAATAATAATAATAATAATAATAATAATAATAATAATAATAATAATAATAATAATAATAATAATAATAATAATAAATAATAATAATAATAATAATAATAATAATAATAAATAATAATAATAGTAATAGTAATAATAATAATAATAATAATAATAATAATAATAATAATAATAAATAATAATAATAATAATAATAATAATAATAATAATAATAATAATAATAATAATAATAATAATAATAGTAATAATAATAAAACTTTATTGTTTAAAGAAATGGAAATTATTTTTGGTTCACATTGATGCCAATATAAAATGATAATGATGACGATGATGATGATGATGAAGAGGAGGATATATAATTATTTATTTCTCGCCATCTCTCTCTCCCCCCCCCCTCCTCTCTCTCTCTCTCCTCTCTCTCTCTCTCTCTCCTCTCTCATCTACGTACTCTACATCTCTCTCTGCTTGTCTTTTCCTACATCTACTTTACAATATCTACCTACTCATTCCCCTCTCCTCTGCTCTTTTCTTTCCCTCTCGTTTATCCTCTTGACTTCTTTATACTCTCCTCCCCTCCTCTCCCTCCTCCTCCTCCCCTCCTCCCTCCTCCTCCTCTCCTTCTCCTCCTCCTTCCTCCTCCTCCTCTCTCCCTCCTTCTTCTCTCTCTCCTCTCTTCTCTCTTCTCTTCTCTTCTCTTCTCTCTCCTCTCTCTTCTCTCTCTTCTTCTTCTCTTCTTCTTCTCTTCTTCTCTCTCTTCTTCTTCTTCTTCTCTTCTTCTTCTTCTTCTCTCTTCTTCTTTCTTCTTCTTCTTCTTCTTCTTCTTCTCTTCTTCTTCTTCTTCTTCTTCTTCTTCTTCTTCTTCCTTCTTCTCTTCTTCTTCTTCTTCTCTTCTTCTTCTTCTTCTTCTTCTTCTTCTTCTTCTTCTTCTTCTTCTTCTTCTTCTTTCTCTTCTTCTTCTTCCTTCTTCTTCTCTTCTTCTTCTCTCTTCTCTTCTTCTCTTCTTCTTCTTCTTCTTCTTCTTCTCTTCTTCTTCTTCTTCTTCTTCTTCTTCTTCTTCTTCTTCTTCTTCTTCTTCTTCTTCTTCTCTTCTTCTTCTTCTTCTTCTTCTTCTTCTTCTTCTTCTTCTTCTTCTTTCTTCTTCTTCTTCTTCTTCTTCTTCTTCTTCTTCTTCTTTCTTCTTCTTCTTCTTCTTCTTCTTCTTCTTCTTCTTCTTTCTTCTTCTTCTTTCTTCTTCTTCTTCTTCTTCTTCTTTCTTCTTCTTCTTCTTCTTCTTCTTCTTCTTCTCTTCTTCTTCTTTCTTCTTCTTCTTCTTCTTCTTCTTCTTTTCTTCTTCTTCTTCTTCTTCTTCTTTCTTCTTCTTCTTCTTCTTCTTCTTCTTCTCTTCTTCTTCTTCTTCTTCTCTTCTTCTTCTTTCTTCTTCTCTTCTTCTTCTTCTTCTCTCTTCTTCTTCTTCTTCTTCTTCTTCTTCTTCTTCTTCTTCTCTTTCTTCTTCTTTCTTCTTCTTCTTCTTCTTCTTCTTCTTCTCTTCTTCTTCTTCTTCTTTCTTCTTCTTC
>NW_027623955.1:42500-57500 GCF_034508935.2 Berghia stephanieae | reverse complement strand
TATTATTATTATCTCTTATTATTATTATATATTATTATTATTATTATTATTATTATTATTATTATTATTATTATTATTATTATTATTATTATTATTATTATTATTATTATTATATATATTTTATTATCATCATCGTCATCATCATCATCATCATCATCAATATCAATAATAACTAATGATTTTTTTTTCTTCACTCAGATGAATGGTCATACTGAAAACAAGCATTGTCTCAATGCAAATGGACTCTGCTGAATATGCTGTGAAAGGGCTCAAACTTATGCCGATAAAACTAAAGGATATTCAATGTTGAAAACAATTTCTTACAAACGTGACATTCTCACATGTTTTAATGTGGATATTTCAAAAGATGGACTGACTTTTTCGGAAAATATTTGTAAGAATTGTGTGTTTCGGATGCACAATCTCATGAAACATGATGCAGGCATCGATGCTTTTAACTTTGCAAAAGAACTTGCTTTAAAAAACAAACATGTGTGGTGTGAATTTGACCCTTCTTTGTCTATAGAACAGTGCACTATATGTAGCCTCCATAATACTCAATCTAAGGAGGAAGACCACGCAGAAAAGGTTTTCCCAAGCTAAAACAACTTGAGGCATTTGCCAATGTGTCACATGAGGAAAGTAATGATATGCCATCAACCAGCCAATACTCTGAACCGCAGATTCCTACAGGAGAGCAGCCTTATTCTTTTCTTGCTGATCTCTTAGACGTGCCTCCTCGGGGGTTCCACCATGATTTTCAATCCGAGAATCACTGCTCATCTTCCCTACTGACCAATTCGTCATTAACAGCATCTGAACAGCAATCAACATCATTTTACGCAACACCAACATACGCATCTACGCCTATGAAATCACAGCAGAAAATAATGCAAGACACGAGTACTTCACCAATAACACACACAACCAGAACACCATCCCCACAAAAGAGGAGAAAAGTGGTCCTGAAAGATTTTGCAACATCACCAATTCGACAAATAGTTTCGCCAAAAAGACGTAGATATTCTTTTAAAAACAGACCACTCACTAATTATGAAAAGACACAATGCACAGCCATGATAAAAAATTTGTTGTCTCACTCAAAAGATAAGTCCACAGTGGAATTACCAACAGGTGGGCAACCTCTTTGTCTGAAGAAATTCATAAAACCGAGAAAAGCAGTTGAAAAAACAAAATCAACAACAAACTGGAAACGTGTTGGGGCCATGAAATCGTTCAGAAAAACAATATCTAGCGATAAAAATGCAACTGATGAATCTACTAGTGAACAACTTTACATCCAAGAAATGCTGAGGGAAAACCGAGGCAAACTAGAGGCAGTTTTTAAAAAGGCTGGGCTAAAGAAAAAAGTGGTCATTAACAAGAAATATGGCTGTGCATTGCAATCATATATTGGATTATCATTTGAACAAATGCGAAAGCAGCAGATATTTCTAAAAAGCCTTGGAGTACATTTTGAGAATGAAAAAGCACAACGACAACTTTATAATTCGCTCCATATGTGTGATGTTGAAATAACTGAAAAAAAATTCGAACACAAAAATGAAAACGGTGGACTTGACTTAAAAAAAGTTCCCTTTTTTTTCACCAAAGACCTGACGTCTTTTTTAAAACACTTGCTTGATCGCTACGACAGATGTGGTAAATTGACGTGGTATGAAAATGGAATCCCTGAATCAGAGGTGTGGATAAAAATTGGTGGGGATCATGGGAGGGATTCTTTCAAACTTTGTTTACAAGTGGCAAATTTGGTTAATCCAAATTCAAGAAATAACACTATCTTAATTGGTATGGCCGGAGTTAAAGACTCAGCAAAAAACCTTCAAATTTTCCTAAGAAAATTTGATAAACAGATTCTTGACATAAAAGGTAGTATGTGGAAAGAAAAAAAGATCAGACTATTTTTATTTGGCGATTACAGTTTCTTAGCCACAGTATATGGTTTGTCAGGAGCGGCTGGAAAATATCCCTGTTTATGGTGCCACAAATCAACAAAAGACATACAGTTGAATGTCAGTCACCAAAAGCCTTCAAGTCTCCGAACATTGACAAGTTTAGAACATTGCTTTGAGGATTATGTCACAGTTGGAAAATGTCAAAAGTCAGAAGCCTCAGCATGTTTTAATGTCATCAGGAAAACCATGCTCCCGATTGAAATTGACCATGTGGCGCCTCCGTCACTTCATATACTCCTAGGCATTGTTAAAAAACATCATGATTTGCTACAAGACAGATGTGATGAAATCGACAAAGATATAGCAGATGAAAGAGTAAATATGCAAAGCAATGAAGGCGGCCCGTTTGGTGAATACGTTCAGAAACTAAGAAATATCGATAGTAAACTGAAACAAAGTGAGGGAGAATTGTCGTTTTTAGAGATTTCTAGTGAAGAAAACCGGGAGGATAGAATATGTGAGGTAAAAGAGAAAATTGAAAGACTGGAAAACGAGGTGCACATTTTAAAGACAAAGGTTTATCCAAAACGCAAAGGACCAGTCTGTTCTAGTTTAGAAGATACACTTCAAAAACACTTGATAAAAGTTCAAGCATATCACGGCGGATCTTTTGTTGGTAATCACTGTAAAAAATACTTACAAAAAGACGTATATACAGACCTTTGCACAACTCTAGTACACACTACAACAAAATACACTCAAAATTCAGACATACACGTCAAGGCAGCGATAACAAGTCAAATATTTTCACATCTCAACAACCTATACTCTAAAGTTGAGAAACAAATTTCACACAGTCAACAAATATCTCTAACAGAACTACCAAGCATTAGTAATTCAATAGGCTCTTACATGCGATTTTACAGAAGAATGGCCAAAGCAAAAGTAACGCCTAAAATGCATTTTTTGGAAGATCACTGCATTCCATGGATCTCAAAATTTGGATTTGGCCTTGGGCTTCACAGTGAGCATGGTGGAGAGATGTTGCACAAATCTATACGTGAGTTAGAGATTCAGGCACGAGGAGTAAAAAACGAAGAGGATAAAATGAGATGTGTGGTTAAAAAACATTTCATGCAAACTGCTCCAGAATTAGCAAGTGAAGTTCCACCGGTGAAAAAAGAAAACAGAGCGTTGATTAATTAGATACAGTTTCTGTGACATATAACAATCAGCTGTTCCTTACAATAATCGTGAGGTTTTACGTATGTTAATAAAAAGTATAAAAATGTGTTAAGATCTATACACACTTCAGAGGAATACTTATAACTTATCTTTAACTATGAATTGTCAATTTATTTTAAAATAAGAGTTCATTTTGATTATTTGATCATTAATCCTCCCCCCCCCCCCTTCCCCATCTTTTTCAATGCGTTTATCACGATTTTATTGTAAAAAAATGGATATTATTATTTGTTATTATTATATTATTATATATTATTATTATTTTATTTATATTATTTTATTATTATTAATTATTATTATTATTATTATTATTATTATTATTATTATATATTATTATTATTACATCGGTGATCAAGAGTAAGATAAATACACCGATATTATAATATGATTATTACTAGTATTAGTATTACATTGATATCACGCATTTCAATTGATTCACAATGATCATTTATATCCACAATGCTTCGGTTGTACAATAAGCAGACCATTTTCAACAAATTTCCATTTTTAATAGTATTAACTGTCTGGTTGGCGTCCTTTTTTGTTGCAGCACTGGAGAGAGAAAGAGAGAGAGAGAGAGAGAGAGAGAGAGAGAGAGAGAGAGAGAGAGAGAGAGAGAGAGAGAGAGAGAGAGAATGTGTGTGTGTGTGTGTTGTGCGTGTGTGTGTGGGTGTATGTGTGTTGGTGTATATAAAACTAATTTACGCAACGTTTTACCACTTCAGTTTAATCTCTCATCATTTCTTTGACCCTATAACTTCAACACAGCTACGCCATTCCGTCTTCACGATTCGCACCTCATCGCGATATTCTTTTATGTTGACTCGTGGTACAGTCAACGGGGTTGAGAGAAGAAGATAGATATTGAGTGACATCATCAAAAGCGATGTGATCAAAGCTGGCGGATAGTTGTGTAACATCAAAGACCCGTGACTGGTCTACAAGGCCTATCATATTCGTGGGTATGTGTGATTTGAGTAGGAGGAGCTTTCTTGACTTTGCTGATAACAGACTGGTGGACAATTGAAATTAGAATTGTCCTTATTCAGCAGCCAATTGGAAATGGGCAATTGTAAAAGCTGATTGGACGCTCCATGGAAAGAAAGCAGTTTGAGGGACATGGAAAGACAGTGCCGGAGAGCGTGGAGTGGGGAGGAGTAAATTATATTGAATGCATTGATTGTAATTTGGGGTGTTGGGAAGTTAATTAAAACTCTCGGAGGCGATGAGTCAATTCTTTGGCCGCAAATGATTCAGTAAAATTCTTTATTCTTTCTTTCTTTCTATTTCTAATTCCTATCTGTCAGGGGGACATATAGGCGAATTCCATTTTTTTAAAAACGGGCATTTCGAAACTATTTTAAAGAGAAATTATTGCGTTTTTCCAAAATTAGCAGGCGTTTAGGTGATAGCCACTGTATTACTTTCATGAAAATGATCATTATCATCATCATCATCATCATCATCATCATCATCATCATCATCATCATTATTATTATTATTATTATTATTATTATTATTATTATTATTATTATTATTATTATTGTTATCCTTATTATTATTGTAATTATTATCGTTTATCATCATCATCATCATCATCATCATCATCATCATCATCATTATTATTATTATTATTATTATTATTATCATTATTATTATTATTATTATATAGTTTAGATCTATACAAACGTCAAAAGAATGTATATAACATATCTTTTCCTAAGAATTGTCAATTGCCATTACTAAAACCAGTTCGTTTTGATCATTTGATCAACAAACCCCTACAATTCGGTGATCACGCATTTTTTAAATTGCTGTCAAAAAATGATATTGCTGTACAGGTGAGCGGATATCTCAACGACTTTGATTATATATTTCTACTCTGTGAATATTCATGATTATTGCAGTATTTCTCATTTATTTGTATAAACTCAGATAACTATGTAATTTTTGATTATATCGTTTGAAGTAATTAAAATTTCTGACCCATTTTTATGGTTATTTCCTATAAAATCTAATCCCAAAATGATCTACTAAAATTATATCAAATAAAAGTATGCAAATCACTAGTTATGACTGTAAAATATCTTATTTTAACATCTAATAGCATCTTTACTACGCTACTTTGAACTTGAGAAAAAAATCATCAAAATAGGAAAAATTGCTCAGTCTCCCTTTCGGCACAGGCCGTGACTCGCCATCTGTTATGAACTAGCGTCCGGCAAAATTTACCTGTCGAACTAAAGTGAAAGCAGTAAACGGCTGTGTCTTCTTCTTCTTCTTCTTCTCCTCCTTTCTTCTTCTTCTTCTTCTTCTTCTTCTTCTTCCTTCTTCTTCTTCTTCTTCTTCTTCTTCTTCTTCTTCTTCTTCTTCTTCTTCTTCTTTCTTCTTCTTCTTCTTCTTCTTCTTCTTCTTCTTCTCTTCTTCTTCTTCTTCTTCTTCTTCTTCTTCTTCTTCTTCTTCTTCTTCTTCTTCTTCTTTCTTCTTCTTCTTCTTCTTCTTCTTCTTCTTCTTTCTCTTCTTCTTCTTCTTCTTCTTCTTCTTCTTCTTCTTTTCTTCTTCTTCTTCTTCTTCTTCTTCTTCTTCTCTTCTTCTTCTTCTTCTTCTTCTCTCTTCTTCTTCTTCTTCTTCTTCTTCTTCTTCTTCTTCTTCTTCTTCTTCTTCTTCTTCTTCTTCCTTCTTCTTCTTCTTCTTCTTCTTTCTTCTTCTTCTTCTTCTTCTTCTTCTTCTCTTCTTCTTCTTCTTTCTTCTTTTCTTCTTCTTCTTCTTCTTCTTCTTCTTCTCTTCTTCTTCTTTCTTCTTCTTCTTCTCTTCTTCTTTTCTTCTTCTTCTTCTTCTTCTTCTTCTTCTTCTTCTTTTCTTCTTCTTCTTCTTCTTCTTCTTCTCTTCTTCTTCTTCTTCTTCTTCTTCTTTCTTTCTTCTTCTCTTCTTTCTTCTTCTTCTTCTTCTTCTTCTTCTTCTTCTTCTTCTTCTCTTCTTCTCTTCTTCTTCTTCTTCTTCTTTCTTCTTCTTCTCTTCTTCTTCTTCTTCTTCTTCTTCTCTTCTTCTTCTTTCTTCTTCTCTTCTTCTTCTTCTTCTTCTTCTTCTTCTTCTTCTTCTTCTTCTTCTTCTTCTTCTTCTTCTTCTTCTTTTCTTCTTCTTCTTCTCTTCTTCTTCTTCTCTTCTTCTTCTTCTTCTTCTTCTTCTTCTCTTCTTCTTCTTCTTCTTCTTCTTCTTCTCTTCTTCTTCTTCTTCTTCTTCTTCTTCTTCTTCTTCTTCTTCTTCTTCTTCTCTTCTTCTTCTTCTTTCTTCTTCTTCTTTCTTCTTCTTCTTCTTCTTCTTCTTCTTCTTCTTCTTCTCTTCTTCTTCTTCTTCTTCTTCTTCTTCTTCTTCTTCTTCTTCTTCTTCTTCTTCTTCTTCTTCTTCTTCTTCTTCTTCTTCTTCTTCTTCTTCTTCTCTTCTTCTTCTTCTTCTTCTTCTTCTTCTCTTCTTCCTTCTTCTTCTTCTTCTCTTTCTTCTTCTTCTTCTTCTTCTCTTCTTCTTCTTCTTCTTCTTCTCTTCTTCTTCTTCTTCTTCTTCTTCTTCTCTTCTTCTTCTTCTCTTCTTCTTCTTCTTCTTCTTCTTCTTCTTCTTCTTCTTCTTCTTCTTCTTCTTCTTTCTTTCTTCTTCTTCTCTTCTTCTTCTTCTTCTTCTTCTTCTTCTCTCTTCTTCTTCTTCTTCTTTCTTCTTCTTTCTCTTCTTCTTCTTCTTCTTCTTCTTCTTCTTCTTCTTCTTCTTCTTCTTCTTCTTCTTCTTCTCTTCTTCTTCTTCTTCTTCTTCTTCTTCTTCTTCTTCTTCTTCTTCTTCTTCTCTTCTTCTTCTTCTTCTCTTCTTCTTCTTCTTCTTCTTCTTCTTCTTCTTCTTCTTCTTTCTTCTTCTTCCTTCTTCTTCTTCTCTTCTTCTTCTTCTTCTTCTTCTTCTTCTTCTTCTTCTTCTTCTTCTTCTTCTTCTTCTCTTCTTCTTCTTCTTCTTCTTCTTCTTCTTCTTCTTCTTCTTCTTCTTCTTTCTTCTTCTTCTCTTCTTCTTCTTCTTTTCTTCTTCTTCTTCTTCTTCTTCTTCTCTTCTTCTTCTTCTTCTTCTTCTTCTTCTTCTTCTTTCTTCTTCTTTTCTCTTCTCTTCTCTTCTTCTTCTTCTCTTCTTCTCTCTTCTTCTCTTCTTCTTCTTCTTTTTCTTCTCTTCTTCTTCCTTCTTCTTCTTCTTCTTCTCTTCTTCTCTCTTCCTTCTTCTTCTTCTTCTTCTTTCTCTCTTCTTTCTTCTTCTTCTCTTTTCTTCTCTTCTTCTTCTTCTTCTTCTTTCTTCTTCTCTTCTTCTTCTTCTTCTTCTTCTTTTCTTCTTTCTTCTTCTTCTTTCTCTTCTTCTTCTTCTTCTTCTTCTTCTTCTTCTCTTCTTCTTCTTTCTTCTTCTTCTTTCTTCTTCTTCTTTCTTTCTTCTCTTCTTTTCTTCTTCTTGTCCCTCGTCTATCTCCTGCTTAAGTTATTTTCTAACATTTCTAAAAGCTGTCACTTTCCCAGGACAATAACAATCACCAACATTACAATCACAACAAAAAGATGAACCACTTATACATTAACCTTTTAAAACGATTAATAGAACATCGGATAATTGAGACATAGATCTAACCACAGACAATAAATATGCTATTATTTTAAAACACGGAACACTCTATCTCGAGTAGATATCTTGGCTCACCAACTCGGTATGAATTTGTAACCCACCAAACAAGATACCAAATGTGACCCAACGTCTCCAAACGGTATTATTTCGGGATGAACCGGATATTTAAAAAAAATTCAAATTATAGTTAAACTAGACAAAAATATGAATTATTGGTATTCAGCACTCTACAATATGATAGTCATTCTCCTCAATAAAACATACAAACTCAGCACAAGTCTTTTATTTCTGGCTACAAATTCAATTTTCGACACCTTAATCCTCCCGACTTAATACCGTTTAGAAACGAGGGGTCATAAATATCAACTTTGAATTATATCTAAATACGTAATGAGTATTTTACACTATTTGATAGTTCTTAATTAGAGTAATTTTATTTCGTCATCTTGCTAGAAAATGTGTTACAGTTTCCAGTTTCAATCTATTTTTTTATAATATATCGTCCACAACAGAAGGTATCACGTGACTTTGATCCATTCTATAGAGATGTTCACATCCTTCGTAACCTACAGGATAAGTAAAAATTGGTGAGGACTGCCTGAATCCTGGTATCGTAAAATACGAACATAGAGGTACAAATGGAAAGACTTCAGATGTAAATTGCACAGTGAAAGCATTTTCATATTGTTGGAAAACGTTCTTTACATTGTCTCACGGTACTCAGGTGTAAAATGAATACCCGGCTGTTAACAGCGTTGTCTATGTCGGAGGGAAAATGAATATTGCCATGTCTCTTTTTTGGACTTAAGTGTTGCTGCCTGTTAGAACCATTTACATAGTGCTTTGAACACGTTTAGTGGATATTATTATTATATATATATAGATATATATATATATATATATATATATATATATATATATATATATATATATAGTATAGGATCAGATATCAGTATACTATTGGCGACTATTAGAGAATATTGCTGAGGAAGTGACAGACACCTTGAAGAAAAAGATATATCGCCAACCTACCGACATTGATAGATGCAGCACATTTAGTAACTCAGCAATGATAATAACGGGAACTTTAGACAAAATCAGGCTTGTGTTTTTTTTTTTTTGTTTTTCTTTTTTTTTTGTTTTTGTTTTTATGTTGTTGTTTTTTTTTTTTTGGTTTTGTTTTCGGTTTCTTCGGAACATAATTGATCAGAAGCCTTTATAATAAAAATAATTAAGTAAAATCATTTTTATAAAACCCAACACCTGCTTGCTCCTAATTCATTAATGATTCATGTTAGAAGATACTGTATTCTAGTGCGGGGCGGTCCTTGGCAAGCTTAAGGACCACGGTCCTACGGTCCTTGGGAAATGAAGACCGCAAGGACCGGTCCTAGGACAGGTCCTTTTCGACATTGAACATTCCTGAGAGACTGTTGGAAATTCGAACCGGTTTGACCTTTGAGAGCGTGGGATCGTTCATTCTTGAACCGTTAAAAACCGCTACACGATGAAAACCGTGGCCTACAGGAGTAAAACACACGGAGTAGTCACACTCATTTCAAATTGTAACCTAATTAGAGAAGAGGGGTGATGGCTTCTTTATTTGCTCACCGTACTTCATTGTTACTTCGATAATTTAATAAAATTTGAAATTTATCCCCATTAACGGAGATAATGGCATCGCCCAAGGCGTTGATCGAGTTGTTCGTGGCGTTGATACACACACGCAACTCCTACCCCCCTCCCCCCCCCCCCACACACACACACATTAGAGGGCAGCGAGCATTGAAGAGTAAGAGAGAGACGTGAAGTTATAATAAGAGGGGGTGGATGAGGTGATAAGAGGGGTCGATGGTGACTTTTCGCCAGATCTAACAAACTCAGCTACCCATTCATTGCTGAATAGACAGGGATTCAGAAAAAAAATCGACTGCACCCGGGATCGATCTCTGGCCCTTTGCGTATAAAGAGAGTGCTCTATCAACTGAGCTATCGGGGTCCCCAAATATTCTATTGGACTTTTTAAATATTCAGACGTTATAACTGGGTTTTTTGGAAGGAAGAAACTAATGAAACTCATATTATTTGATTAGTAAAAACACCAAACGAAATTTTAATATTATTGTATTTTTTAAATGACAACACTGCGATAGAAAGGAGTGGTGACAAGAGATGGACAAAAGAAAACAAAAAATCGGATTTGCTACTTGCTAGGTTCGACACACACACACACACACACACACACACACACACACACACACACACAAACACACACATCTTTTGTAGTCACATACATTTCAAACAATAACCCATTAGAGAAGAGGGGTCATGCCTTCACCATAGATCATTGTCATTGCGATCATTATGGTGTAGTAAATTTTGAAATTTACCCCGTATAATGGAATCGTCCAAGGCGTGCGCCTCCTGTTCCCCCCATCTCACACACGAAAGGGCGGTTTGCGGAGTGGAGGTTGGTGGTCGTCTGCCTGAATGGTCGTCTGTGTCGTTTAGTGTATGGCAAAGGGGGGTGGGTGCGATTAATTAAGTGGGATGGGTGGTGATTGGTGGAAGATAGGCAACCGAAGCAACGAATCGCTGGGGAAGTAGTAGGCTATGGCGCGAGACCGTAGGACCGTGGTCCTTGCAAGGACCGCCCCGCACTAGTTGAAAGGTGATAAGAAGTGAGGACCGCCGCCGATCTTCCCCTCTGGGACCGGTCTTCGGTTCACAGCTAAAAGACCGTCGGACCGCGGTCCAGACCGGTCTTCAGCGCGGCACTACTGTATTCTTGTTTGGACGTGTCTTAATGGAAGGTTCGGTTAAACGAGATTCATTATACACCTTGTCATTTATACGGTATGTTGTGAAACAAAGCATGTATATCCTGGTTCATTCACAAAACATTGACCTTTTCTCTTCGGAGTTCAAGTTGATTCAAACGTCCAATAGAATTAAAAATCTTTTCTTTATTTTCGGGCAGTGAAAGCAATGCGATTTAGACTTCATCGAAAACCTAGTGGCATTGCTATATATCACAGTAAACGCTCGGTCACAGAAGTCTACTGTAACACTTAGAACGGGAATTCATAGTTCTCAATGTTACTTGACGTGTCACTACTAGAACGAGACAAAATGTTGGAAAGTGTGGGACGGTTCATTCCAACTGTGTACGTTTTAACTATTAAAAATTTGCTGAGTTGACGCGCCTCTCCCACCCCCCCCCTCTCTCTCTCTCTCTCTCTCTCTCTCTCTCTCTCTCTCTATCTACTCACTCTCTTCTCTCTCTCTCTTCTTCTCTCTCTCTTCTCTCATCCTCTTTTCTCTCCTCTTTTCATTTCTATCTTTTCTTTCTTCTTCGCTTATGTTCTACCTCAAATAATTATATTATTTGTTCTTCTCGCTCTCCTTGTTTCAATATTATTTTTTCTCTCTCCTCCACTTTTTCTTTCTCTCTCTCTTCTCTCCTCTCTCTCTCTCTCCATCTCTCCTCACCCTCTCTCTCCCTCCTCCTCTCTTTCTCTCTTCCTCCTCTCTCTCTCCTCCCTCTCTCCTCCCTCCTCTCTATCTCTCCCCCTCTTCTCCCCCCCTCTCTCTCTCCTCTCTATCTCCCCTCTCTCTCTCCCTCCCCCCTCTCTCTCTCCCCCTCTCTCTCTCCCCTCTCTCTCTCTCTCTCTCTCTCTCTCTCTCTCTCTCACCCTCTCCTGTGTAAAGCGACCATTATTCCGCGGGGTAGCCCTATTCGTCCTTAAGGTCGAATAGCATCAACCGCCGTTGCCGTACGTAAAGACAAATAGTGTTGCTTGCACTTCGTCCTTCACACTACTAAAGCTGGGCAATATTCCGTTTTTGTTTTTACTGAGCTGGATTCGAATCCACTTAATTACATGATATATCCGTATCGTCTTAATTGTTTGACAAACCCCGCCTCCTCTGTTTGTGAGTCAAATAATCAGTTGAGTGTGTATGTGTGTTTGAGGTGTGTGTGTGTGCGTGTGTGTGTGTGTTTGTGTGTGTGTGTGTTTGTGTATGTGTTAATTTCGTGGGGGTTTTTTGTTTGTTTTTTTTTCTTCTGGGATATGATTTTTATTCCAGGATGGTGACTGATTTCTTATAATGAACATTTATCGTGTTCTCCTATTGGTAAGTATCCCATTCAAATACTTGCTCGAGAGTTTGGGTTGGCTAGGCACAGAGGAAGATTCGGCAGGTTGTTTTTGGGTTTTTTTTTCTTTTTTTTTATTTGGGGGGGGGGGTTTTTTATTGTTGTCCTTTTTATTGTTTTCTTTGTGATGTTTATTTGTTTGTTCATTTGTTTATCTGTTGTGTTTTTTTTTTGGTGGTTTGTCATTTTTTCGTTTGTTATGTTTGACCTGCTTTTGTTTGTTCATTTGTTTTATCTGTGTGTGTGTGTTTGTGTGTGTGTGTCTGTGTGTGTGTTATTGTTTTCTTTTGTTGTGTTTCCTGTTTTGTTTGTCATTTGTTTATCTGTGTGTGTTGTGTGGTTGTGTGTGGGGCATCGTTTTCTTTGTTATTTTTCCTTTTTTTTGTCATTTTTTTATTGTGTTTCTTTTTTATTGTTTTCTTTGTTGATGTTTTACCTGCTTTTGTTTGTTCATTTGTTTATCTGTGTGTGTGTGTGTTGTGTGTGTTGGTGTGTGTGTCTATTGTGTGTCTACGTGTGTTTTGCCTTTTTTACATTTTTTCCAATTTATAATAGTGGTAAGCACTCAGTAACTATTTGTTTTAAATGACTAGTATTCAATTTGTCAAAAATATTATATTAGTCATAATAGTATAAGGGCGCAAAAAAACACTAATTTCTGTATCTTAAGAAGCCGTTTTATAAATAATATTATAATCTTAATAATTCAGTGAGTGCTTTCAATAATACTTGAATTTAGCCAAACATTTTGAACGATGTCGATACCTGTCCTTTAACTTCAGAAAATGTTGTTGTAAGTACTGTCTTGACTTGACTAGCTGTATAACATAATGATAGATTTAATTCATGGCGAATTCAATGCGTTATCAAATTGGCAGTAAACGTGGTAATTCTATAGACGGGATGGAATTTGGCGGCTTTACAACACGCAAATTAATTCCAAAGCCGAAAGCACAACTTTGCATTTAAACTGATCTCCATAGACGATGTCAATATATTAAAGATGAATAAAGGACACTAATACCAGGTCCTCAATAACTTCAGTACTTGGTTCGTTAGCGAATACTATTAAGTATTTGGTATCCACTTTTGCCCTGACGAGAAGTTAGAATGTCAACGGGCTGGGATGTAAAATGTCAACGGGTTGAAACTGGGTGAAATAGAATGATACAGAACATTAAAGCCCAGTTCGGCCTAAGAACAATAACTTGCCAATGTTCTTAAACTCAGAACAAGGGGTAATGTTGTCAGGGGTGTTGGGGTTGTTGTTTTGATCTGGGTAGGGTTCTAATAAGTCTGATAAAGTTACGATTACTGGCCAAAAACAAATTCCTAACTTTAGTTTAAAATATAAAAAATAAAAAGACGGAAATATATACATAATAAGTTTGATGTATTTTAAACAATGGTTACAAGAAAAATAAATCCACGATTTGTATCAATAATTCTGTATTCAAACAACTTTGTATGCAAATGTTGTATTCCAGATGTGTAATTTGGCTTATCACCACTCAAGGTGGTATTTCAATAGATAGTATGACAACTAACGTGTCTATGTACGCAGTGATACAGACCTGCCAAGCATTCGACTTATTGTGTTATAGTGGAAAAAAGAATACCATTTCGAAAGGATTTGTGCTGCAATGTAGGTTAACAAAACATCCACAAACACGCAGGTCTGACATCCGAATCCACTTATGGGCCTGGTTTAACATTGTTGTATAATGTATTTTGCGTCATTTACAAATAAAAAAAGATTTCTATTACAAGATAAGGAAATGGTTATCAGACCTAAAAATAATTGCACGTCGATCCACATCAATTTTAAAACCATCACCATCACTACCACAAGCACTTTTACAACATAATCATTACCATCAGAATCGCTACCACCATCATTTGCACAATATCATAAGTATCATCAGCACCACAATCAATATCATCACCACAGCATTATACCTACCATAACCATGGTCATATCAATTATTGCCATCACTAGCAAAATCATAACTATCATCTCAGCCACCACCACTTTAGGAAACAATCATTTTAACTATCAATACCATACGTGCACACTATAGCGTCACCATTGCCATCAACTTTATCACTCTAGCTTCTTGATCAGTGACATCACCACTACCATCATTTCATCATCGAAACATCACTGCTATTATTGTCACAAATACTAACGAGAGTCTTTATATAGGGAAATATCCGCTCGAAGTCTCAAAGCGCTTTACAGGGTGTCACAGGCCAACAGCAACACGTAACATCCTACATGATGTCTGTTAGGCGATATTACATTTTTTCACAGAGAACAACGCAGTTAGCGGCCTGGTACTTATTTTAAACCCGAGTACGGAAAGAGTGGACTCAACTATGCGCCGAGTGAGGCTCGAACCCAGGATTTTCCAATCCGATCCGAAAGCGAGTGTCATAGCACCAGACCACATAGCGGCACATTCTTCTTTTATTTCCATTTCTTGTTGTTTCTCTGTGTTTCCTCTACTCTTCTCTTCCTTCTTCTTCTTTCTTTTTCTCTTCTTTTCTTCTTCTTCTTCTTCTTCTTCTTCTTCTTCTCTTCTTCTTCTTCTTCTTCTTCTTCTTCTTCTTCTTCTTCTTCTTTCTTCTTTTTCTTCTCTCACCTCCATGATTCCCACCACCGCCACCGCCTCAAGATCTCTAATCATTACCATAATTGCCATAGCAAGCTCACTACGAAAACTTTAGGTCTTCCGAATGTATTTTAATTCTTCGGTGGTTGGCAACTCTAAGTTATACAGGTGGCCAGGAAGTGTGTGTGTGTGTGTGTGTGTGTGTGTGTATGTGTTTTAAGGGGGTGGTGGCGGGGTGAGAGGGATTGGTTATGATTTATGATGATACAGTCGCGGGGTGCGGTGTTTCTGTGTCGTTGTCCCCTTTTGTTATTTTTTCTTTTCCTTTTTTTAAAAACAATAATGGGTCAGAGAATGTGAAAGGAGAGGAGTATTTGATACCATATCCAGATGAAACGTGTTTGAGACCACTCAGACATAGAGAAAGATA
>NW_027623955.1:35000-37500 GCF_034508935.2 Berghia stephanieae | reverse complement strand
AATCACTTGGTGTTGAGATATCGTTTCGGAGCAGGAAAGAAAAATAATCGGGCATGCAATTCTCCCTCGGTGTATCAAAATGCCAAACGTTCCGAATTACATCCACCTCTAACAATTTATCTCCTCTAATGTTTATATTTGATAATTGACAATAGATACTTCCGTCCCGCATTAACTTTTGGGAGATTAAGGTTATATTTCTCGACGTGTAGAGAGATGGCGCCTGTAAAATAAATAAACTCTTGTGTCCTCGTCATTATCATTCCAATGCTTACATTTAGTTTACGAAAACCAATTGTTAGTGGGAGTAGTTCTGGTGGTTTGTGGTGAGTGATGTAGTAGGGATATGATATGATGAGGATGATGATGATGATGATGATGGATGATTGATGATGATGATGATGATGATGATGATGATGATGATGATGATGATGATGATGATGGATGATGATGATGATGATGATGATGATGATGATGATGATGGTGATGATATGATGATGATGATGATGATGATGATGATGATGATGATGATGATGATGATGATGATGATGATGATGATGATGATGATGATGATGATGATGATGATGATGATGATGATGATGATGATGATGATGTTGATGATGGATGATTGATGATGATGATGATGATGATGATGATGATGATGATGATGATGATGATGATGATGATGATGATGATGATGATGATGATGATGAATGATGATGATGATGATGATGATGGTGATAATGTTGATGATGAAATGTCACAATATTTCTAGATATGACAGATTTATGTGCTATCTGACTCTGCTTTGTCATATCCTAAATGATAGAGATATTGGAGGAGAAATATGCATCGGTTGTGGATGATTATTGTGATTAAAGATCATGATTGACTATTGTGGTTTGGTATGATGGACAATGATGTTATGATAAAGAATGTTACATTGGTTTGGTGTTCTTCGCTTTCATCTCCAGCTATCCCAGATGCTGTTGATTTATTATTTACGATTTGGAATTATATAGATGGAAGCACAGACTGCATTTGGTTAGCTTATTTATTTTGATTGTTATTGAGGTAATTTGGTGAAGAGGGATAAAAATTGATGATTTTGTATTGTGAACACGATTTCTTGTGATGATGATATGTTATGGTTGATGTGTGTATAAGGATATATCGTTAAGATGTTATATTGACGTGATGAGAGAAAAAGAATGGGTTGAATTTGAGTGAATATACATAAATTATCTTAAAAACAATCACACAACAACACGACAACAATGAATACATGAATAAGTCAATATCTTACATTAATACCATACTGTGAGTTTTCTAAAGACATGCTTTGCTTCATAGTATCAATATCAGCTAAAGTGATATTTAAATCATATTTCGCTTTGAAATAGTCTAAAATAGATTTATAGGTACCGAGTGTAAGGTGGGCAGAATGGAACTGTTTGCATTTGTCCCAAGCTAGACAGCGGCTAGACATAAGGTCGTAACGCCAAGACGATGACGACAGTGTGGGCGTTTGATAGATGGAAGGCAGATGGCGGTAAAATTAGCAGGAGCCTGTCCTGCTCTGTACATTGTGGAGTGAGCGATTATTCACGATACATCTGAAACATAGAAATTAACCTTAGCATTAAGAATCGAGTTCAAGTTTTATCAGCTAAATTTCACTTGAGTAAATTCAGTGTTCTTCGGGTGTGGTAAATCATCTTGAAACTTTAAAATAACATGTTGGGCTGTGCCCAGCCTGCCCACTCTTACCAACCGCCACTGGGTATATATTTGTTTTTGTTTTGTTTTGTTTTCTGTAATTTCGTTTTTCTATTCATGATTCAGAATGGTCAAAATGAACAATATTCACACTCAATTTGAACAAAAATAGTTGTAATTCCAGTGTTGAAGATTTCTCTCTTATTTCGGAGAAAAGAATTCAGTTATAGAGCTTTGCTTGCGATGTGAAACGATTCTCTGTGGCACAGTCCTTGTAATTGTCTCGAATTTAGTTTGAGATGCGAGACTAGTTGACTCCATTAAAACATCATTAGTGTTCAAGCTTTGAAACAGCTCCGAGGAAGAAGTTTTGGTCGCTACCTCCATCTCGTCATCTCCCTACACGTCTATCTATTAATTAAATTTAATTTAATTGAACTTTTATATAGCGCAATATCCACAAAACGTGCTCGAAGCGTTTTACAAGGGATCCCTGGCCAACAGCAACATTTAACATGTAGAACGGGAAAGAGAAAACGCTGTTAACGGCCAGGTACTCATTTTGCACCTGAGTACGGTGAGAGAAAATGAGTAAAGAGTCTTTGCCAAGGGCTCAACTGTGCACCGAGCGAGGCTCGAACCCTGGACCTTCCTTCCGGTTATCTTCATTTTTAACGTATGCTGGACAATATCACTGTCCACCATTTACGTTAGTGGATAACAATAAGAATGAACACCCAGAATCAGATACGGTGTTGTAATGAAGCCTGCCTGGAACGAC
>NW_027623955.1:22500-32500 GCF_034508935.2 Berghia stephanieae | reverse complement strand
TCTCTCTCTCTCTCTCTTCTCTCTCTCTCTCTCTCTCTGTCACCCCCACTCTTACTCCACATCCAACACCCTCTTTATATATTATTTCCATATTTGACAAACTGTGATTTTTTTGCTTTTGTTTCTTGTTGTTTCGACATTTTTTATAATTGTGTGTTGTCTACTTATAATTCAGTCAAATGTAATCACTTTTTTTCTCTCGATATGCATCGTCACTTCCCTTCAAAGTAATGTAAGAATGGATTTGTTATAATGCTAATAATACGACTATTACCAAACTTATCGTATCAAAACGTAAGTGATAAAACTTAGGACGTTTGTTTTATGTTTGAACTGTTACAATTTATTGCACTACACCAATGGGTGTTTTTTAAAATTCATTTTGATAACAGGCTAATGACTAATGATAACAAGACCAAGTGTGACCCAACGTCTCAAAGCGGTATTATGTCGGAATGAACCAGATGCTAACAAGTCAGATGAAAAGTGAACTGGTCAAAATTATGAATGTCTTGTATTCAGCAACCTGAATTATGATATTCATTCTCCTCAATCAAGTTTATAAACTCAACTCAAGTCTGATATGTCTGGCTACAAATTCAATTTTCGGCATCTTAGTCATCCCGACTTAATACCGTTTCGAGGCGACGGGTCACAAATGGTGACGACTGCCGTTGCTGACAGTCGACAGTTTACGGACACGAAATTCTAACCAACGCGGCATCGCGATGATGGAAGAATCCCTCGCTTTCTTTCTCTCCTTGAACATTCTCTGGTTTAATTCATACATTTCTATTCTATCCTAATTGTCAGACATAGCAACGTATGACACGCTTCTAATCTCTAGTTCCAAATCTATGGTATCATTTTTTTTGTATATTGTGTCAGGGAAAATGTTTTGCCAAGCAATCTCTCAATGATTATTAAATGTGCCTGGGCTGCTGAATTCATGCAACTTATGTTGAGGAAATAAGACAAAAATTATCAGCCAAACATGTATATGTGGTTTTTCCGCATTCATTTGTCTAAAGATTATAAACTTTGCATTATATCAGCACAATCATTATTACCACAATACTTTCAACAGTTGCACCACCACTACCACCGCTACCATCACCACCACAACCACCATCGCAATCACTGCAACCTCATTCCCCACTTCACCACAATAAAAGCAACACCAGCAACACCACTACTACCAGTACCACCGCCACCATAAACCCTACCACCAACACCCTACCACCATCACCACCTACACCAGTACTACCATCACTACCACCACTGCTACCACCACCACCATCCTACCAACGTCACCAACACCATCATCACCATCGCCAGCATCTCCACCATCACTACAACCATCACCACCACCACCATTATGACTCCGACCAACACCATCACAACCACACCACAATCATCATCACCACAACCATCAATATTATCATCACTAACATCACCACACCACCATCATCATCATCACCAACATCGCCATCATCAATACTAATAAACAATACATAATAACACTCCCACCACTTTCAACACTTTCAACACCACCACCACCACCACCACCACCATCACTACCAGAGTCATCATAACTACCACCACACCCCTACAAACCACCCCACCACCTCTTTACCCACTTGCACTACCACTACCATGGGACAGCGTGGCTCGGTGGTACAAGCCTTGCTTTGTACCCGAAAGGTACCGAGTTCGATTACACACTGAGCTATATGCCTTGAAAAAGGTAGCTCAATTTGAGGCGCTGCACTGCGGCTGACGCCTGAGTTATTCAAGACTTCCGTAGGAATAGACCTTAGAGAGACATTTCCCCTTTGGATGAATAATATGAATTTTGTTTATTTATTACCTTATTTTATTATCACCACCACCATCACCACCACCAGTACCCTCACGACATCTTAAACAACAACATTCCAAAGACAACGACCACTACCTCCACCAAAACCAACTTAGTCCATATAATAATCATATTCACAGCAACCGCCATTACCATAATACAACGATTGCCACCACGGGCACCCCTACGGCCACCACCACGGCCACCACCACGGCCACCACCAAGGCCACCACCACGGCCACCATCACCACAACTAATAATCTATCTCGTTGTAACTCACTAGTCTTTCCACAAATACATTTGGATCTACTTTCCACATTCCAATCTACAAAAGCCTGGCCTGGTACAACCTAACACGACATTATCTCACGCACTTATTTCCACATCCCATTCCACTTGGGCATTGTATCAACGTTTCTGATAAAAATAATGGACTTAAAGGAAAACCAAAACATGTTTTTTAAGGTTTATCTTCCCGCGCTAATTTATTTCGTTCTATAATTGATGTGATAAGTGCAACTCCAAGTCGTTTTAAGTGTCAACAGGATGAGCCAGGTCGAGATGATCTGCTTGAAAACATCCTACACGATGGGCGTGAATCTAATTTGTTACGTCCAATTTAGGACATGGAATCTACGTCGCTGAATTACAGTATTTTACCAGATAAGAGACGAGAGAGAAATTACGCACTATTTATTTATACACATTTTATTGGTTTGTTTATAACAACATATTGTAAGCACAAAGCATCCTTCAAAAATCGATTTATTGGACATTGGATAACTGGGACTCCAATCTTATTATTTAAAAATTCGTTTGTAACAAACACGAAAGTAGACGCCAAACCCTTGAATTAAAAACTGGTTACAATTGATCAATACGTTGCTTATTCACCCAAAGTAAAGATTTGATTCTGTCGGTAATGGTCCCATTATCTACAAAGATATCGCTTTTTTATAACTAATGGGCTCAGACACATTATTTGAAGGGTTTTTATTGATCGAATTCACTTTCTAACTGTTTCATGATAAGTTGGCTAGATACATATGTAATATGTATTGAGTTAAATAATTCAATGATATACAAACCCTGTTCTCTCATATTCCATTCCTGGTAGGTTTGTAGACGGCTAAACGGGATTAACGTCCTCTTGACATTATCTATTCTCCGTTCTCATTTATACGGACTGTGGCCACATTTTCCACTTGAGTGAAAAAAAAGACAAGGAAGGCATTTATTTCACTGTGACTAGTCAAGCAATTGCATATTATTTATTTCACTAGTCAAAATTATATAAAATGGAAAGAATTTGTGGGTTGTGTAAAGTAAAAACCAATAAATGAAAATAACAGGCGCAGACAATTTTGCGCTCATAACCCTTCTTCGGCAAACAACATAACAACAACAACAGCATCATCCAAAAAAGTTGCTGAAGGAGGCTTTTGAGCCCGAAACGTTTATGAAGTGTTTCACGTCAGGATGATTGAGGCTAGTGACAGGATTTAAGAGGAGTATTCTACCGAGCTGTCTATCTATCTATTATTATTATTATTATTATTATTATTATTATTATTATTATTATTATTATTATATTATTATTATTATTATTATTATATTATTATTATTTTTATTATTATTATTATTATTATTATTATTATTATTATAATCATAATTATTGTTATTATCATCATCATCATCATCACTATATTATTATTAATATTTTTAAAAGCAGACAGACACAAATGTGGGGTAGTTGCACACATATGTAATGGCTTATGATCGCATAGTGGTGTTTTTCATAGATGGTAGTATTATCCTTTGCGTCGTGTTGTAGATGTTAATAATGACGAAAGAGTTCAAGGGCCGGTGATGATAATTGAATGCACAACATCAAAACATTCAAATAAAAGTCCAGATTCCAAGTTTCATTTCTTACAGTTTTATTTGTTTGTGATAAATTCAAAATCCAAATCATGATAAATTCCAAATCCAAATCAAATAGCATGGTCATAATTCAATCAGTTTCATAAATTCCAAATCCGTAAAATCAGTCCACATGTAAAGTCAATTTTGCCTAAGTAACCATTTTCAATATACGTGGAATATTTCTAAGTCCGTAAAAGCAAATAAATGATGGTGAGCACAAAAGGTTTAAAGTGTGCAGCTCATGGTCAAGTTGAATCCAAAGGTAGAATCAAAAGGTAGAATCAGAATCCTCCCGTTTTCCTCGAAACATCCTCTTTTATCCCTATCAAAAGTTTACCCACAGTTCCATTGTTTCCACGCCCCCTTGCAGTTTTGACAGTTCCCTGTCAGTCTATAATCCAACCCCTAAGAGTAAGACCAAATCATAATCAAACCTGAAACGTCAATTCCTACATATTGATGTTAAACCCCGCCTTTTATGATATAACATTATTTTGATAAATGCCCCTTTCACCTGTTTCAACACCCTAAACCAATTTAAGAATGATTGATTAAATAGTACTCAACATGATAACCGGTCCAGTAACTTTGACATAAAAACTGCCCAAACCTATCATGCATGGACCAAGTTTAACTGATATGCCTGCATTATGTACTCACTAAACCCATTTGCTGATATATAATTGACAGTTTGCACCAAATGTTTTAGATAACCTTTTGCATAGGCTTACTCTCTTACATACGCCCCTTTCTTAGAATTTAAATTGACTTAAAACAATTTCAATTTAAAAAAAAAAACAGTAAGAGATTAAATATATATGTAATGTCGAATTAAAATGTAATAAACAAAGGTAAGAAATAGTCTATTTTAAAAATAATGATAAATTCTTATACCAGTTTAATATTTAAAAACTTTAAACTTTAAATTCTAAAACACCAAAGTTGATTACAACATTCATATATATCGATTATAGGTTTTATAGTATTACAACATTGATAAATTCACAAACATCAAATTTGATTACAACATCTAGATAGATATATATATATCGATTATAGATTTTTTTTCTTTCAAATTACAACATCAACAGTAAGGTATCTATCATTTAAAAGTGATTAAAATTTAAATTTACCAATACGAAAGTTGATTAAACATTTATATATTTATCGATTATACTTTTTTAAGGCATTACAACATCGACAGTAAGATATCAAGTAATTAAAAGTTCAAAGAAAAATTATCTTTTCATCTTAAATTCCATCTTCATAGCAATACAAGTGTTAATTCCCGTCATATTTAATCATATATCCATATTTTTGCTTGAAAAAGAATGGTTCAATTTCCATTTGTGATATACTCACGTTGTCTTATTCAATCTCAAATTCAACTCTATACGACATGGGTGATAATCTCAGCTTCCATGTATGTTTACTCATTTACTGTCATCTCAAAACCAATACCTTTGACATTCCCTTATATTGTATGATTCCATTTAAACAACATTATTACATTAATTCCAACTTATAATATGTGGTACAAATAATGTATTATAGACATCTAGATCCATATACGAAGGATTACATTTCAATTAGTAATAAAAAATATTTAAAAATAAATCATAATAATAGCATTATCATCATTTTAAAATTCAAGTTGAAGTTATTATCATTCATTGTTCATTGTTGATGTTTCAATTTTTTAAGCTTTTTAAATCATCAGGGTGTAGTTTGAAGTCAAAATGTTCTTTATGGTCACCCATCAGAGGTAACAAATTTCTCCGTAAACAGTTCATCTTGAGAATGATTCATCCGGTGAAAATTGTCAGTAATTGTTAATTAAGTCATTGTCTCCATTTAGAATGAGTTTTCATGTAATGAAAAAAAATATATCAACTATAAGAGTTGAGGTGATTGTATCTAGTCTACGTGTTGCATTGTTGTGTGTGTTGTGGTCACTGAATAGCCCAAGTGTCATAAATTCACTTTAATTATTGTTAATTAATTAAAAACTTTTTCCTCTGTAAATGTCTTCGAATTATCACCATAATGTCTTCACATTCAAATATTTAGTGTTTAGTAAATAATCAGTCATTAGTCTGTCCGACTTATTCATATTTAGTACAGTGTCAATAACTAAATAAGTAAAATCTAACACAGTATGTGATTGTGGGCTGTTACTAAAGTGACCAACTTTTGCAATTAGTGTGTTGTATTTGTTCGAGTCTTTTGAATTGGGACGAAAAAAGACTCTACAGGTAGCAAACGTATGCTTAACCTGTTGGGTTGTTTCTTGGTCTTGTGACGTCGCTGTAATCCATTCATCTCCGGCATCTGGGTCGATTCTCCTCGTTGATATTTGTGGTTGTCTTGTGTATATGTTGAATCTCATTGTAGATGAAATTGTAAAAATTCAAGATTAACTGTGTGCGAGATCTTGAATTTTAATGAAGTTTGACTTATCCAGCAAGTCAAAAGAAAGTTGTGAACTCAGCCATGTGTTGACAAAGAGTTCGTGTGTAGTAGTCGACAGAGGTCGTGTGTTGTAATTGTCTGTGTTTGTTGATCGAGATTTGATGAGGTGGCATGTGAGTACACACCAGGTAGATGATGTAATCTGTAGAGTACCGGTGGGTGATGTGAGTCCACACACCAGGTAGATGATGTAATCTTGCAGAGTTCCGGTGGGTGATGTGAGTCCACACACCAGGTAGATGATGTAATAATAACGTAGTCTAGTAGTGTATGTAGTAGGGTCGAATAAGGTCAACAATATTTTTGTTAATTGAACGCAGGTTGTTGAATATCATAAGATAATGAATCCAAGGAAATCGCTCATGTGGCGTTTTGCGATACTTTTTCCTGCATTGTCTTATATACATATATAGCCTTTATCTTTTACAATGATACTAAGACAGGCTTTATTATAATATTCAATGTTTATAAGTTGTAGATATGGGTGCTGCACACTTGTATATTGACATAAGTTTAAATTTGAATACGCTCACCACTGCATACGAAGGATGTAATATTGTTCACAATTGGACATCATTTTTGTAAAAACAATCGTATCTTGAACGTTTATGTAATTATTGACAGCGTACATCGTTGGGTATTGTTGTCGTAGAAGTAAATACAAGTAATCCAATTGTTCAATAAAGAATGTAAATATAAAAAGGTTCATGGAAGAAATCTGTGTTGATACAGATATTATTTTATGAATTCTGTCAAGTTTGTATAAGTTGAAAGGTACGATGTAATTGAGGTTGCTTTGTAGTTTGTAGTCTGTAGATTGTGTTGATTCTGGACGTATCAATGGCGTAGTGTTTTGTCGAGATTGTTACTCCATTTCAATGTATTCGTGGATAGACCAAAGGGATTAGGACATTTCCCGACCTCTGTTGTGGCTGTGTTTGAGTTGCCTCTGTCGTTGTCATCAGCGTTCCCGTTATGACTGATGGTTGCAAGTGTCCTCTTTCGTGATGACTGTATCATGTTTTAGTGCAAACACTACTTCTGCCTTTGATTAACTCGAATTATTCCCCTTAGAAAATTCCCTAATTTAATAAACAATGATTTTGTTATTTTATCATTATTATATGTGTAGCACTTCCTACCTTTTCAACTTATTGCTGAATGATTACACACTTAAGATTTGACAATTAAACATAACTTCTTCTTCAACTCAGTTACAAATTTTATGATATAAATGTTAAATTCAAACCACGCAGTAAATATTGATTACAATTACAACAGCAAATCTATAGGAGAAAAATATGATAATCAAAATATTCGCAGAAACAATATACACTCTGGTCAATAAAAATTCAATGTCTCGCACCTCTCCCTCGGCTTATAAAAATATTCATATAACTCATTGCGATGTGATCTCGCGCCTCTTAATATAGCATTGATAATTGTGTGCGCTTTAACCACGCGCATCGTATTTATAAAAATTATCCGCCTTCTGTATTATTTCATAATGTTAAACCATGCGCTTTAATCAAACACAAAATAAAATATTCCCGAACGCCTCATTCCTGCGTCTCGTAATTTAAATCGTGTGCACTTTAATTACCGCGTCTTACATCACTGCGCTTATTTACCCACTATGCATATACAGCATTTTACCATATGGGTTACTTAAAATTCGCTGATTCTTAACAAGTTAACCACTTGTGTCACAAATATTATCAGCTCACATGACATGGTAATGCATTTTCAATATTTTGTTATTCTTCCGTAATAACATTTTAACTCCAATTACAAGACATCAGTCTTTCATAATAATTGATACTCCGTCATTTTATTTGTATTATCTGCTTTTAATTCTCCGACTTTAAACCAAAAGTCCGTTATTCCGTTAATATGAGAATATGTCTCCTTTTAATAATTACGATGAAACGCGTTTAAAACAAAACAAAACAAAACAACGATTGACTCATATTCCGCATAAATCATTTCAACTTAATTTCCAGTGATAAAATCCAAATGTCTTATGTAATCTATTATAACGCCATGTCTCATTACACAACTAAATAAGCTATGTTGTCGATTACTTGGCTGCGTTAACCACACATTTATTACCAAGAATACAAACAGATATAAAACTGTGCTCTTTGTCATGAACCCATGAATCTCAAAGAGTCAATATCAACTTACCAATTCATCCCTACCGACGGGAGAAAAATATAATCAATGATGTTGTAATACAACAATAAATACCATAAGACATTTTTCAATTATCAAAACTTATAATTTACGTGTTGTTATTGCCATCATCTTCTTGAGTCATTTTGACAGAAAATACAACGTAACAACATTAAATAATGGACCAACTGTTTATGTAATTCCAACAGTAACATACAAAAATTGAAATAAAAATCGACACATCTTTGTTACTGATATTAACAAAACATTGCCATTAACGGTACAAATTAATATTCGAAGAACTATTCCGAAACGCTTGATTGTAAGTAAACGCACTTTCATTTATTTTGAAAAATAAAACGCACTAAAATATTCATTTAAATTCTGCAATTTTTATTTTCATCTCTCCCTCTCTTCTTTTTAATTAAATAAAATACGTATAGCATCAATGCATTATTATTATTATTATTATTATTATTATTATTATTATTATTATTATTATTATTATTTATTATTATTATTATTATTATTATTATTATTATTATTATTATTATTATTATTATTATCATTATTATTATTATTATTATTATTATTATTATTATTTTGCCGTTCTATAATATATTGTTTTGACTTTTTGAATATAATATATTGCCCTATATATCTATATTTTTTTAAAATTTCCTTTTCTATCTGTGACTCTTAATTTAAATATTATTTAGTATATTTATTTATTTTTTTAAATATTGTCTATTGTCAGAATTTTAGGAATCATCTATAATTTCAATATTTTTTTTTCATATTTCAATACAAAATAATTCCACTACTTTACCTTCAAAATTGATATTCATTTTCTTTCCCAAATAAAACTATTTTGCTATCTGTTCACAATTATTCACTTCAAGATTCGAGTCTAACAAAAACTTCAATAGATGTTAACACCGCAACAATATACATTTCTTGTGTATCCATGGTTCAGAATAATAACATCTTTACGTCATGGTATCACGGCTCCAAATAACATATATAAGAATCTTGAGTCACGACACCAAATTAGATACATAATGTGGGGTAGTTGCACACATATGTAATGGCTTATGATCGCATAGTGGTGTTTTTCATAGATGGTAGTATTATCCTTTGCGTCGTGTTGTAGATGTTAATAATGACGAAAGAGTTCAAGGGCCGGTGATGATAATTGAATGCACAACATCAAAACATTCAAATAAAAGTCCAGATTCCAAGTTTCATTTCTTACAGTTTTATTTGTTTGTGATAAATTCAAAATCCAAATCATGATAAATTCCAAATCCAAATCAAATAGCATGGTCATAATTCAATCAGTTTCATAAATTCCAAATCCGTAAAATCAGTCCACATGTAAAGTCAATTTTGCCTAAGTAACCATTTTCAATATACGTGGAATATTTCTAAGTCCGTAAAAGCAAATAAATGATGGTGAGCACAAAAGGTTTAAAGTGTGCAGCTCATGGTCAAGTTGAATCCAAAGGTAGAATCAAAAGGTAGAATCAGAATCCTCCCGTTTTCCTCGAAACATCCTCTTTTATC
>NW_027623955.1:12500-15000 GCF_034508935.2 Berghia stephanieae | reverse complement strand
CACCAGCAGCATTAGTACAATTACTACCGCCACTACCACCACCGCCACGACCACCATCACTACCACCAACACCACCACTACCACCATCACAACTACCACCACCACCACCACCACCACCACCAAAACCACCACCACCACCACCACCAAAACCACCACCACCACCAAACCACACCACACCACACCAAAACCACCACCACCACCACCACCAAAACCACCACCACCACCACCACCAAAACCACCACCACCACAACCACCACTACCACAACCGCCACCACAATCACCACCACCACCACCATCACAGCCACCACCACTTCCACTACCATCGCCACCAACACCACCACCGCCACCAATACCACGATCACCACCACTGCCACCACCACCACCACCACAACCACCACCACAAACACTACCACCACCAGCATCACCACAATATAATTAATCCGTTTTGTTTTTTAAATGTGTCCAATGTCTTACGAGGGAATCTATCCAATACATTACATGTAATTTTCAGTGTTTTCTCATTGTTGTACCTGGGTATTTCTTTTCTTCTCATAAGTTCTACTTTCATCCATTGTTTATTTTTATATTTACTTTCCCGCCACTCTCTCCCTCTCTCTCTCTCTCTCTCTCTCTCTCTCTCTCTCTCTCTCTCTCTCTCTCTCTCTCTCTCTCTCATATTATTTTTTAAATGGTAAATCTCTTCCAATCCACTCATTTTCATTCAATTTATTTTAGTCTCTCTTTCAATCCCTCTCCTTATTTCTCTAACTTCCACTCATCCAGTCTCTCTCCCCATCGCTTCAACCCTTTTCTCTCTCTCTCTCTCTCTCTCTCCTCTCTCTCTCTCTTCCTCTTTCTTTTCTTTCTTCTCTCTCTCTCTCATATCTATCTATCTATCTATCTATCTATCTATCTATCTATCTATCTATCTATCTATCTATCTATCTATCTATCTATCTATCTATCTATTCTATCTATTATCTATCACTCTATCTATCTATCTATCTATTAATCTATCTATCTATCTATCTATCTATCTATCTATCTATCTAATCTATCTATCTATCTATCTTATCTATCTATCTATATCTATCTTATCTATCTATCTATCTATCTATCTATCTATCTATCTATCTATCTATATGTCTATCTATCTATATATCTATACTATTACTATCTATCTATCTATTTATCTATCTCTATCTAACCATCTATCTATTTCCCCCTTTCTTTCTCTCGATTTCTTGTTTCGCTCAATATATATATTGAGGACGAGTTCCAAAGGGAAACAACCAGTAATAAATTATATAAAAGGTTTCATCAGAATTGTCGTACTTTGATATTCTTTACTATATTCGCCTGTTGTTAATTAGAAAAAAAAAGAAAACCACCCTTTCTTTCTTTCTCTCATCATATCTCTCTAATACATTTCACTCCTCTCCCACTTTTTCTCTCTCTCTCTATAATATATAATATCTCTCCTCTCTCTTTCGTTCTCTCTATTTCTCTAACCCCACCTCTAATATCCACCCCCTTTATATTATCACGCCCTCACTCAATTGATCGCACTTTTCTCACACCCTCTCTCAAAATATCTCTCACTCTCTCCCTCTCTCTCTATCTCTCCTCTCTCTTATCCCACCCGCTCTCATTGTTCTCTCTCTCTTTCTCTCTCTCTCTCCCTCTCTCTCTCTCTCTCTCTCTCTCTCTCTCTCTCTCTCTCTCTCTCTCTCTCTCTCTTTATCTCTCTCACACACACACACACACAAACACACACACATACATACACAATTTCTCCACCACGCTCTAACTCCCTTCCCTCTTTCTCTCTTTATACCTAATACCAACAACAAAATAAAAATAATAATTATGAATTCCAGTAAACTATTATTGGTAGGACGAGTTCCAAAGGGAAGCAACCAGTAATAAATTATATAAAAGGTTTCATCAGAATTGTCGTACTTTGATATTCTTTCCTATATTCGCCTTTATTAATTAAAAAAAAAGACCCCCCCCCCCCTCCCCCTTCTTTCTTTCTCTCATCATATCTCTCTAATACATTTCAGCACTCTCCCACTTTTTGTCTCTCTTTCTCTCTCTCACTATCTCTCTCTTTCTCTATCTCACTATCTCTCTCTTTCTCTCTCTCTCACTATCTCTCTCACTCTCTCACTCTCTCTCTCTTTCTCTTTCTCTTTCTCTCTCTCTCATCTCCTCTCTCTCTCTTTCTCTCTTTATCTCTCTTCACTATCTCTCTCTCCTCTCTCTCTCATCTATCTCTCTCCCTCTCTCTCTTTCTCTCTCTCACTATCTCCTCTCTTCTCTCTCTCTCTCCTTCTCTCTCTCTCTCTCTTCTCTCTCTCTCTCTCTCTCTCTCTCTCTCTCTCCGTTTGTCTAAACCCCACCTCTAATCTCCACCCCCTTTATAATATCACGCACTCACTCAATTGATCGCACTTTCTCTCTCTCTCTCTCTCTCTCTATCTCTCTCTATCTCTCT
>NW_027623953.1:0-9010 GCF_034508935.2 Berghia stephanieae | reverse complement strand
CCCCAAAAAATCAGTCGGGCGAGTTTTTTTGGGATGGTTTTTTTCTTTATTTTTTTCTTGGTTTGTTGGCCCCTTTATACCACATACTTGTTCAGATCTTTATCTCACACTGGTGCCTGCTCCTTAATTTCTTTAATATGGTTAGAGTCAATTTTGCTCTAGGTCAACCTATCTTTCTGGTCCGGTGGTGTTGGCTTTATCGGATTTCACTGAAATTTATTTTGGACTGTTGTTCGTAGGGACATTTCATTATGCATGTCTTGGTATTTCGTGGTATATTTGATTTTATTTGGAACTATTTTGTTATGTGACCCATTCATTCAAAATGGTATTTTTATCTTAGCGAACTGATACGGATATTGAATTTATCAAATCTGTTTAACTCACTAAACCCTACCACCGACTACACCATTAGTTTACACGGGTTACTTTTACCCCATGCCTATTTATTACACTTTTCTGAGACAAATTATCAGCGTAGTATTAAGCTACATGTTAATGATAGTTGAATAAAACTATCTATTTACATACTCATTTTTAATTTTTTAAAATTTCCATTTTTGAAAAGTAGCAAAAGTCTCTAGGATTGAGTGAGTTAAGGTTCTATGTTTTATTCAGCAGAATCAATATAGATTCATAAATTGCAAAACCCAAAATTATTCAGAATTAAATAAAGCCCTGGTGATTTTTCTTACCTAGAAATTTTGCACAAACTATCCTGGGGTCAAGTTGGAAAGTCTCTCTAATTTACAAAGTGTTATTTACCAACTTGCGAACAAAAGAGTGAAAATGGAAAGGCTTCGTCTGGGAACAAAACAGACAATGGACGTTTCGGGTAAAAACCCTTCGTCGCACACAATACACAAATAAACGTGAAAAAAAATAAAATATAATGAAAAATAACTTGTATCGTCTGTACTCAATGGTGGTTGTGGACGTTTGGGGTACAAGCCTTTGTCAGCACAACAATACACAAATAAACGTGGAAAACAAAAAAAAATATAATGAAAAATAACTTGTATCGTCTGTACTCAATGGTGGTTGCAACCACCATTGAGTAAGAAAATACAAGTTATTTTTCATTAAGTTTTAATTTGTTTTCCACGTTTTATTTGTGTTTTGTTGTGCTGAAAAAGGGGTTTTTGTACCCGAAACGTTCAATTGTCTGTTTTGTTCCCATACGAAGCCTTTCCATTTTCACTCTTTCGTTTGTTATTTTACGATCCCCGGCTTCAGGCAGCCCCTACCGTTTTCTTTTTACCAAACTGGAGCAACACTGGAAGAATGACACTTTTTCTAATTTATAACACTTAAAAATTCTATCTATAATTTCCTCAGTCTAAACTTACAACAACACTGTCACAATAAAAAATACAATTTTTTAAAATCAATGTTCATCAAATTTGACCCCACAGCCCAATAACCGGACATCTGTCGTTGGCCGTCGTTTGGAAAATCTAATCCTGACGGAGGAAAATGCCAGTCCCCAAACGAATGGCAACCATGGGCCATGTCTTCCGTCTTCCCGACCAGCACCACACCAGGCCGGTCGGCACTCCCATACGTAAGTAAAATAAAGGAAAAAAAACTACATCATAGATTTGTCAATCCTACTCATCGGGTTTAGATTTTTTTCTTCTTTCTTTTCCATATTTTTCTTCTGAAAAATCCAAAAATTTATCGTTTTTCCAGAACATTGTTAATATTATAAATTTGTTTGATTTTTAAGTTCCAAACTTCAACTTTTAATTGGTTGGTTAAAATTTGTTTGATGTTATTTGTCACTCATTTTTTTCTTTTAGGTATGCAGACACCTTTTAAAAAAAATATTGAGCTTTATATAGCGCATATCCACTAAATGTGCTAAAAGCGCTTTACAAGGGGTCCCTGGTCAACAGCAACATTTAACACGTAGGAGGGACATGACGCTATTAGGCGTTTACAATTTTTCGGACAAAGACAACATGTTAACGGCCATGTACTCTTTTTTCCCCTGAGAGAATGTGAGAAAGACCTTTTTCCAAGGACCCCAACAAAGCGCCAAGCGTGGGGCCGAACCCAGGGCCTTCCGAGCCGGGAAAACGAGTGTCATACCACTAGGGCCACATAGCCTTTTAGATATAATATTTTAAAATGCTCTTTTTTTCAAAGATTATATCCTTATGTTGTATTGAATGTGAAATACTTGATTGGCCCTTATATCATTAAGATGCGATCTGCAGTTAAGTAAAGCTGACCAATATTGCTTTTGAAAGTAGAGTAGCAGCGTAAGGCTACACTCCAAATTTATTTCGTCAACCAGCTTTGGAAGTCTTCCTCCGCCCTAAGAACTGTTTACATCCTCCTGGAAGTTTATTGAATTTGATTAAATCACTCAACCCTAACACCCCTTAACTGTAGTTTACCCGGGTTCTTTTACCCCATGCTTTTTTATTACATTTTTATGAGACAAATTATAGGCATAGGATCATAGTAACCTTTTTATTTTTTTTTTTGCATGTTAATGATAGTTGAATAGAACTATCTATACACATGTTCATTTTTATACATTTTTTTCAATTTGAAAAGGAGCAAAAATCTCCAGGATTGAGTGAATAATCAGGCTTTGTAGTCTTTTTTTTTTCTGTCACAAACATCAAACGGACAAGGACTGAATACATTTCTCGGATTTATTGACAACAAATTTTCTAAAATAAGATATAGAATAAATTTATTTATCCTAAACTGCCTGGGTGGGGATCCTGACCTCCCATAGTGGGAGGGAGGTACATGCTGTGTTCTATCCCCCAAAACCTTTTTTCCAATTGTTTCCTGTTATTGTCTTGGAATGAGTTTTATTTAGTTTTGCCCTGATCCTTGCCGGAGTTCTTTGGCTGGGAGGGAAACAGTAGTCGAATGTAAGTTATAGTTTTGGGAGATGATATTTTTTTCCTTGTAAATTTCACCTCTCTCATTATGCATTGTATTATGTTTAGTTTTACATATTATATTTAATGATTGGTAAACATTTGAGTGTATTCCTCTTAGTTGGGACCTGTGCTTGTGTTGGATGAGACTTAAAAGTGATCCAAAACTAAGTACTTTGACAGTGTGCTCTTGGAATCTACATCTGTTTCCTATTTAAACCCAATTTCCCCCTTTGTCTTACCTTTCTTGGGTGCTTTAATTGTAAATCTAGAACTTTTTACTATCCCATTTTCTTCCTTTTATGGCGCTGATATGACCTTAATGTGTTGCAAGCGCCGTAAAACCCTTAAAAACAAATAAACAATATCCCAAACTGAGTGTATTGCATTTAATCTTCATCCGACATGTCAAATGAACTTTGTCATTTTCAGTGAGCCCCCCTCCACCCAATTCACGGCCATCCAGAAATTCTTCCCATTTCAATTATCGACTGAATGCCATCAACAACAACAACAACACCAACACCAACAACAACAATATAATAATAGTGATGATTTAAACATACAATAAAATGGGGCTCTCGTTCCAATACAGTATTAAGTGTGGGGTGAACATCAACTTAAATTTGAGTTTTTAAGCTGAAATTTCACAATTTGATTTTAAATCAGCACTCTCATTGAAAAGAATGATGTTAGTTTCTTTAACTTCAATCAGCATGTTAGGTAATATATATACAGATTTGTAAGTACTATTCTTGAACAGTTTGTTATTGAAATGAATATTCTATAATCTACGGGGATACAATAGCAAATCCTGTTATTTTTTTAAGTTAAAGTTTTTAAATGCTTATTTTGGGATTGTTATATTCTTTTTTTTTTGATTTTTAAAAAATCAAAATGTGTGAGTGACTCTTTAAAAAGAAACTGATTTTATCAATTTTTTTAAAGGTTTGAAAATTGTTTGATTTTTGCCTTATGACATAAATCAATGCAACTTCTCAAAAGAAATTTTTTCCCTACTTGCTGCAAATTATATTTGTAGTTGTATCTTAAATGAGCAACAATTCAGTTTAAAAGAAATTTGTTGATTATAGAGCAAGGATTTGTTTACACCAATTTATGTTATTCTAAGATACCAAAATTTTGGGCAACAATATGTTTTATGAAATATGAAATGTATTCATTACCATCACCAAATATACTTTCCCGATATGGAGTTCACCATTATCGAATAAAATTTAACTAAACAATGAATAAGTCCCATTGTAGGAATCCGTTTACAAATTTAAATGTTGCCTTGCAAACTCCATTTCTGGATTGGTCAGTATTTCTGTATTATCAAACACAATGTTATACGTATATCTATTTATAGATAGCACTCCCATAGGCGGCCCTACCAATCACAGCACGGATGCCTTTGGGATGCAAGTTTTCCCAATCCAGCACCTCAATCAGAACAGGAACCTTATGGACATAAGGGTAAAACTTGGATACTTTAGCTTTTAAATTGTGTTCTTGCTTTTTTTTGCCAATCTCTTTAATTTTTTTCTTCTTTTCTTCCTTTGTCTTTGTTCCCTTCTTTTGGCAGTTTAACATTGCCGTGAAAGTATTTGCTTGGGACCCTTGCGGAGATGGGTTATTTTTTGAAGATTTATTTCTATGGGGAATGATGTCTGTTTTGATCAAATCGACCATAATACACTTTTTAAAGTTCTCCCATGGAAAATTTAACAAAAATACAATTTTTTAAAAAACACATTCCCGTCAGTTATTTGCCATTTTAAAAAAAATATTGAAACAGCATTTAAATTTTTGGAAGTTTTGAAATTTATAACCAAAGACTCCCAAAGTAAAATCACTTCAAAAATGCAATCAACAGGGAGCTTCTAACTTAAAATATGAATTTGATGAATAAGTTTAAATTGATATATTTTTGATTGTTCATTATGAAAAATAATCTTATTAGTTATGATCATATGGGGAAATTTTTGACCTGAACCCTTCTTTTTTTTTTTTTTTCATGGTATTGACCCAGCAATTCTTACTATGATATTATGTTATGTTTTGTTGTAAACCCCTTGAAATTAATAACAATGTGAAATTGGAATGTAAGCTTCAATTTAATAACGAAAACAGATAGAATGGACGTTTGGGTTCCCCCCTTTTTATCAACAAACAGGATGAATGAAACACTACAGAAAACTACGGAAACCGAAACGTCCATTCTATCTGTTTTCGTTATTAAATTGAAATTTACATTCAATTTCACATTGCTATTTATTTTTTCAGCTTCGAGCAGCAAAAATTTACATAATCTGTAAAACCCTTGTAAAATAAAAGTTTGATATTTTCATGATAAAATACAAACAGCAAGTTAGGCAACCCTTTCCAATTTAAATAAAGAATAGTGGGATGCATATGAAAATGTATTTTTAAATTAAATCTTTATTAATCTATATTTCCGTGCTTTCTTCCTCAGGGGCGGATTCAGCAGAGGTCTTTTTTTGGAACGGATGATTTCAACCTTGTGACCTTGACCCTTTGAACCAAAGGCTGTGGAAAAAACCTTGCAAAGGGAGATACCAAAGTAATATCGGAATGACTAACACATTTAATTTTCTCGTTGATGTGCTAATAAATTTATTTTTCTTTACTGATATCAATTTTTTTTTAATTAAAAAAAAAGAATGTTAATAAAGAATGAAAGCCTTCCTGTGATGGTATTCTTTATCTGAATGATTTGTGGCCCTTTTGGGCTTGACTCAAACACCTTTCCTTACTCTTAGCCAGGAAAATATATTTGTCTTTAAGAGGTCAGCCTGAATATAGCACAGCTCAGTAGGGACCTCAGTCGTGACGTCACACCTTTTACATTTCCGGTTCCAAAATCATTGAAAATGTGCCAGTCCTTCGGGAGGGCTGATAATGAATAGGTTATATAAATTTATTATTGGTGCATAACTGTTTTAGTTATAGAATGTATAGCCAGATTCTAAGGAATACGGGACGTAAAAAGAGCGAGAATTGAGGATCTTTATTTACGACCAGCATATATTTAAACTGGAAAATAAGATGCCATCACCCTAAAAAACTAAAGATAAATTACACGAGTTAGGATTATCCCTCAAGGGGGTTTTACATTTCCCAATGGATTAAAACCCTTTTTTGTCATCACAGTTTTTCCCATTTTCGGGAAAACCAATAAAAAGAAAAAAAAGTCAAGTTAAAAATCTAAGTAGTTGAATATAATGGTGACCCATGTCCAAAGGGTTTACGTCGGGGAAAACCCGATGCAAAAATAGGCTAAGTTAGAATGACCAGAAAAGGGGAAAATTTTTGTTTTTGTCTATTTAAGAAATTTTTTCATGCCCCCCAAGAAACATAACAAAAATTAAAATTATATTTTTTTTTTTTAAACTAGACCCGTCTATAATTTCTTTTTAAGCTCAGGTTATGAAGAAAACAAAGTTGAGCACTCAGCTTTTTTAAATTGTTTTGAACAGCCATTTTGGGTGATTAATACTCCAAAATTCTAAAAATTACAAAAAATGTTCATTTGCCCTTTGTTTTTTTTTTGGTAGTTATTGGATGTTAGGTGTTTTATTTAAATGTAGCGAAAAAATTTAAATTTTGAACCCTTCCTTCCCACCTACGCAAAATCGTCCATTTGTTACTAAAAAATAAAAATTTTTTTTTTTCAGATTTTTTTTGTACGTCAAATGTCTTTGTTTAATTAATAAAGCATAAAGTTTTATTTTAAAAAGATCGTTTGAGTTTTAAAAAAACCCTTTTTTCGCTGATAACCCGCAATTTATGGGAAAATACGAAAAGACGGTAGGAGAGAGTTAAGCATAAATCTTACTGACACAATACCATTTTGGACGATTGGGACTGGGGGAAAAAGGCAAAAGAAAATTGATGAATAAATAAGTAAACAAAATTAAATTTCAATCGACAAAGAAACAGCTTGATGCAAAAAAATATGTAGTAGGTCCTTCCTTCCGTCTCAAGAGATATGGGTTTTGGCCCTTTTGGCTTTGGTTCATCGTCTTGTTGGAAAAGCCCACGGGTGTGATCCAGACCAAACCTTGCATGGCAGTCTCTAGCAGTTGTTGCAACTTTGTTTGACTTTGTGTTTGGTGTTTGGTTTCTGCTCCTTGCCCCCTTGCTCTCCCTCTTCAAAAATTCTTCTTTCTCCCCTCCTCACCTCTTTCACTGCAGTGTCAAAACAATACTGTTTACCAAAGCGCCCACAATATTTTTTAAAATTTGGGTTTTAAAAAACAAATATTTATCTTTATTTTAGTCAATAAAATTTCAAGTACAAATTCATCACATCTTTTGTCCCCGTTAAACCAAATCAATCAGCTGGGGCTCTTTCAACTTTAAAAAAAATTTTTGATATATATCTAAAATTCATTTGATACAACGGGAAAAGTGATAAACTATTTAATCGTGTTGATAAAATATTTATGTCTTAAAACCTATGCTTTTTGTTTACATAATATGTTGTTTACCTATTTCATCTCATTGAAATTTTTTTTTTAAAATAGAAAATAAACCTTTCGATTTTTTGTGTGGATGATATGTGAGGTTTTTTTTGGGGATAAGAATTTGACTCATTCTTTTTTAACCCAAAATGGGAAATTCATGATTGGCGTTATTATTTTTTTTTTTTATTTTATTATTATTATTTTTATTATTATTTTATTATTTTATTATTATTATTATTTTATTATTATTATTATTATTGTTATATTATTGTTATTTTATTTTTATTTTATTATTGTTGTTTTGTTTTGTTGCTGTTGTTGTTTTTTAAACCAAATATTTCCCATCCCTTGCAAAAGGGCCAAGGTGGAAATAAATACATTTTAAAATAATTTCAAAACGTAATAAAATTATTGGTAGCTGAAATTCCCAAAAGCATTTAATGACTTTATTTAATAAGGTGATATATTTCATTCCCAAATGCTTTTGATTTTTGAACCAGTTTTCCATTAAAATTGGGTTTACTTTTTTTAAAATTCCTCCCTTAAAAGTGATAAAACAAATTGAATCTTAATTTTATGTTTCTAATTTACACTGTGCAGTGTATTGATCTGAACGTTTGTTTTGTTGAAATTGTCCCCGCATTGTTTTAAAACCTACGCAAAAGTCTTAAGTATAAAATATTTTTAATTAAAAATTTTTTTTTATTTTTTAAAAATTTTTTTTTTAAAGGGTTTTTAACCCTTCCTTCCAATATAGGAAAAGTACATTCGTTAGATAAACCCAAAATTTTTTTTTATTCAAATTTTCTTGTAATAAAAAATTTAAAGAAAATAAACAGTGTTTGTAGTAATGTTTTGCTTAAGATATTATTTATGCAAGAACTTTTTGTACATTTTAAATGATAAAAAAAATTGTTTTTATGTTAGTTGGGTTGAAATTTAGGGGGGTATTGAAAAGCGGTAAGGAGGATTAACTTTTTGTCGATGGTAAAGTATTGATAGCGACCAAACGATTGCTTTAGAATAATTAAGAAAATTTAAACAAGATTTTTTACCCTCCCCCCTCATCCTTTGTTACAAAACAAGGAATAACATTTTTTTCTTGTTTGTTTTTTTTAATCCAATGTTTGAAGAGGAAATATTATTTTTTTAAAAGAACTTTTTTTGTTGAAAAACGTGTTATTGAAAAAAAAAATTATAGTTTGAAATTATTTATTTTGAGTTTGATTCAAAATAAAAATTTAGTTTGAGGAGAATATATTTCTTGAATAAGACTGAATTTTTTTTACCGGAAAAAACGGTTTTTTTAATGACGTATATTTTTTTTTTATTTTTTTTTGAAATTTTTTAAAGTAAGAAATGTAAATTTGGCTTTAAAAGTCATTGAGAAAAAAAAGATTACTGCCCCTCCAAAACATGGGTGGTTTATATAATTTCTCATTAGGTTACATACTATTGGTTTTTTCTGTTTTTGGTGGGGAAGTCAAAAAGTAGGTAAGAAAAAAATCCAGCGTGCCGAAATCTGGGCCATGGGAGGTAACAATAATCCCCCGTTTTTCAAAATTTTTTATGCCTTACATCCCTTTCAGCAAAAGCCTCGCATTACAAGCC
>NW_027623952.1:0-9011 GCF_034508935.2 Berghia stephanieae | reverse complement strand
TAAAGGACCATGGCAAAGTTGATAAGTGACAGTGTTTTATCGATTTTAAAGTAATGAATGCTTGCAGACCCCTATTGGTGGGTGGTCAAATAGCATTAGGTTTTTTTTTCGAAATTGAAGACTGAAGAAAAATTATTTGGAAAAAATATCTACTCCGTTCTGACAATAGACAGTAAAATTTGTGGAAATAAATATAAAGGGAAACTTGTCATTTCCCGTAAAGTTTATGTTTTTGGCCCATTTTTAGCTTGTTGTTATCAATTTGGCGGGCAATGAAAAAAAAAAATTGATTTATTTAACCATTACACTAATGCTCAAAGTATGCCCCGATGTTAGAAGTATGCAATGACGCCCCCAGGCCTTTGTTATTGTTTTTGCCAAACCCGCGTTATGTGAGTTTTTCCCCACAAACGTATTAACCAGACTATAAAAGTTATGGTTACACAGAGTTTGTGTTTTGGCCGTTAAATTTCCGGATGGCAATGTTGTGAACTCTTGGCCAAGGCATTTTTCAAAATTTTTCAAAAAGATGACGTCACTCAGGTTTTGTTTTTGTTTTTTGAATCCGCGTTTATGATAATGCTCATGAGCGTTTAACCTGACTAAAAACGTTCAGGGTACACACAGTTTTGTGTTTGGGCCCCGTTTATTCCCGGGAGGCAATGTTTGAGCTTCTTAGCCAAGCGCATCTTCTATGTTAAAATGAAACCAAGGGAGGTTATTTCCCTTTTTTGCCCAAACGAGTCATCAATCACGATTTAATGAGGCCCAACTTTGGGAAATTTTTTCTTAAAAAATGTAAACACAGTTTTGTTTTGAAATTTGTAAAATACCCATGTGTAAAGCTGAACAAAAATGACAATCGTAAGTTGTAATTAAAATCTGTGTACTTTTCATAGTACGATGGCCCCACTTTGAGCGATTTTCCCAATGTGCCCAAGGCCTAGAGCAAATAAAAAGGGGAATATAGATAGCCCTTAAAACCCGAAAATAAAGGGAATTATTTGTAAAATAATTTCGATTTTAAAAAGGAAGACGAAAACACATGAAAATGATAGTTAAAATGCACATCAGAACTTGTTAGTACCGATATGTGGTAGCTACAATGAAAAAAAAGTTGGGTTTTTTAAAAAATTTATATTTATTCCTATTATTACGCGTTTTAAAAGGGTCCCCATAACTTTTAGGACGAGACATGAAGCATTTTATTAAAGTAGTCTTTTAAGCCTTTTAATCAATGGAATCGGGTTTTTCCGTTTCTATAGCGTGAAACGGCAAACGCAATTTCTTGTACCTTTGGATTGGACGATAGTCTATTCGTAAAGTACTTTCCACCCGATCACAAATCCAGCTACCCAAAAATTCCACTGGGGCTTCCAGGGATAAGACTAAGAAAAAAAAACCGACTTTACCCCCTTAGAATCAGTTCTTTTAGAGTTTAGCGCTGCTCACCCAAAGGCTTTCGAGACCCCGGATCCCCCAAGGTGCTTTTATAATTGTTTTAAAAGAAATAAAGACTTGTGTTGATTTGTATGTTTTTTTTAGGAGAATGGAACCCAAACTTAGGGGCCCAGTCAAAAAATTTATTTTTTTGACCAGTTTTTTTAAAATTTAATTGGGTTTTTGCATCGGTCCGTTCCGAAATAATCCGTTTTTGAGACGATGGGTCACATGTTATGTTTTTTGTAAAAAAACGTTCAGGTCGTAAGGTCCATGGTGCCATGGATTGATCTTGGTCCCTTTGTGAAGCGAGTGTTCTCCCAACTGAGCTATGGTCCCCCAAATAATAATATAGATCAATTGAAATGACACTTATTTTGTTAACTATTTCCTTACCGCCCGATCATTTTCAGTATTTTTCCCCAAAATGGCGGGCTTATCCTGCAGAAAAATAGATTTTTAAACTAAAACCAAACTCCCTACAAAATAACTTTATGTACTAGTATTAAACAAAGATCTTTTCTTCAAATGTTGTGATGTACAAAATAAATCTGAATAAGAAAATGTATATATTGTGTCGTAACAAATGTGACGATTTTGCTGAAGGTGGTAAGGAGAGGGTTACAAGCTCCAATGCGCTTCAACAGTCGTAACGTCACTTCCTCGTAATGGCGCATGGAAACTTAGAAAACTGGCTCTAAACTATCGGAAACAATGGCGGACGCCCTTATGAAATATTTCTCCGGCGAGCATAAAAGCGTATCCACAAGGAGAAAAAAACCCCCTAAATTTGTTTCATGTTTTGACTTTTTACACATTCTGATTACAAGACATAATGAAAAGTTCTAGTCAGCATGAAGAATGAAAAGTACCGTTTTTCTCTGTTTAGAACCACGATGGCCGCCGTTCCCTGGGCGACGTGAAAATCAGACTTTTGAATCCAATTACTCCAAGATGTTTGGGATTTTTGTCACGATGGGAATAGTCTTAATCGGCCTTTGTATGGCTTCGTGGTTAGTGGTATGACAGTCCTCTTTAGACCAGTAGGTCCCTGGCTTGAGCCGGCAAATTGGAGTCTTTGGAAAAGGCTCTTTAACCAAAAGTTTCTTTTCGTCCCCCAAGTACAAAATGAGTACCCGGCCGTTTTAGCGTTGTCTCTATGGGAATGAGATTAGCGGAAGAGTAGCGTCCCCTTGATGGACACCACCCTTACAGAGAGAACGTCAATTGGTTTTTAAGGGGCCAAGGCCGCTTTCACCGGATGCGAGGACGAGAGACGCATGCGCACAACAACATGACGTTCTCTCTCTAATAACTTTTCCGCCAGTGCCGTCACAGACTATGGGTGACGGCCAATCATGGGCGCTATTCTTCCGCTAATCTCATTCCCTATCGAAAAATAATTGTATATCGCCTTATATGTGTCATTTCTCGTCCAACTTTGTTAAGTGTTGCCTTTGACTAAGGATCATTGAAAAAGCGCTTTGATTCGAGCACTTTTAGTGGATATTGTGCGACAGAGATGCTAAGTTTTATTATTTTATTATTTTATTATTATTATTATAATTATTATTATTATTATATTATTATTTTTATTATTATTATTATTATTATTATTATTATTATTATTATTGATATGATTGAAGTGGATTGATTGATTGATTGATTGATTGATTGAAAGATTACAATAATGATTCGCGTGGGTAAAGATAGTAATATCAACTTAAATGTATGTGTGACGTACAAACATATATCTTTAGTGACATGCAAAGCACACAAAACACACACACACACACACGCCACCCCCATACACACACATACACAACAAAACACACACATACATCCATACGTAGAAGATAACCATAATGATATAACAATGCGTGTATTTACATACTGTCATGGTCTCAAGTGAGTCAAGAATCACTCGACTATGCGTAAGACAAAGATATGAAGAAAAAGCCCCAGAATTTACTAGCTACTTTAAAATGAAGAACTTTTTAATGATTTTTTTAAAGATGAAATAAAACAAAAAAGATGAAATTTAATCAAATGAGATGAATAATGATTTATGACAAATAGAAGTTAGCAGAATTACGTATCTTAAGACAATGTAATATCAGACGGGTACGTTTGATAAGAATCCATTTCCCAAATTTGAAAGGGTTGTATTCTTTCTCCGAGGTGGGTCAGGCTTGTTCCTTGATCCGTCAATGACTGCACTGTCAAAGGCAAAAGCTCCGGCATCTTGATGGTGGAGATAAAAATATCCACAAAGTCCCAAAAGATAAAAATCTTCAAATATATATATTTTAAATATAAAAATATATATATATATATATATATATATATATATATAATATATATATATATATTTATATATATAAAACAAAATGTGAGGAATGGAGCGGCTGGCCGTCCGGCATATATTGTAGAGAGAAGTGATTGTAGAATATTAGACTTATCAGCTTTTATAATAAGTGGCTACGTGACAGAATGTTTAAAAGAAAAGTATTCACTAATTTGAAATTAATTCAAGGGAAGGCTATTAAAGGAAAGAATGATCTAATATTAGAAGGAAAAGTTTTTCTAAGCCTACCGAAATATAACTGGAGTGAGATGAATTCAGTTCTTAATAAAATAAATGTGAATAATCTTTACTGTGATACTACAAGATTGAAAGCCATGTCAACAGCAGTCCAAAAAAAAAAATTATCAGTCGTCATATATAAATATCCCTATCATAAATTTATATTATCATCATCATCATCATCATCATCATCATCATTCATCCTCATCATCATCATCATCATCATCATCATCTTATTATTTTATTATTATTATTATTATATTTTATTATTATTATTATTATTATTATTATTATTATTATTAATTTTATTATATTATTATTTATTATTATTATCATTATTATTATTATTATCATTATTATTATTATTACTATTAAATTTTATTATTATTATTATTATTATTATTATTATTATTATTATATCATATCACATCATCATTATTATTATTATTATTATTATTATTATTATTATTATTATTATTATTATTATTATTTTATTATTTATTATTATTTTTATTATTATTATTATTATTATTAATATCATTATTATTATTATAATTTTACATCATTGTTGTTGTTATTATTATCTTTTTTATCATCATCATCATCTTTATCATCATCATCATCATCATCATCTTCATCATCATCATCATCCCAAAGTTTTATGTATTGAGACTCGTAAAAACTTCTTTTATTTAGTAGTTGACTCCCTTGTTGATGTGATGTGTACACAAGATACAAGATGGATGAAGACGTTTGAACAAATTGGAACCTGATGGTATTTGTTTACATTTAAATTTTAAAATAAAGACTATTGATTTCACTTTTTTTATATATATTCTATTTTTTTATTGATTTTTAAAGCTTGTAATTCCAAAGGCAACCATTTCAGGTTTTGAATTTAGGCTTTTTGGAAAAAATAAAATGATCAATAATCATCACATTCATTCATTTTATTTCTTCGCATTCAGTATTCAGTTCGTCTTTTCTCATGATTCTTCTTACTCTTTTCCTATTCTTAGCTCTTAAGCTTTACGTACTTTTAGAGATTTTTACCTTGGTACATTTGTCATTTTCATGGCTACCAATTTGAGGGGAACCGAAGGGCTTTTTAATTTTTTAAAATGCACTACTCCTCTTTTCTTTGCACTATCTAAGTATCTAACACATTCACATCATTTCATTCATTTCATATCATGGAGGAGTGAGTAGAGTTATTATTCATATTCAAACGATCAAGTGGTCGGCTTTGTATGAAACAAAACTTTAAAAAATTTTAAATAAGAAAAAAAATATGTTCATTATTATTATTCAAGATTATTTTAACTTTTAACTGTATTTTATGGGGTGGGTATCTTAAATTATTGAATGTTTTTGGGAAACTGAATTCAAGTAAAGTAAAAAAAAAAAAACCATTTAAAAATTCCCTTTATTTATCCCCTAGGGGAAATGTATTTCTAGGGTCTTACGGTCTATTCCAAAGGAGACTGAATAACCCATGCGTTAGCCGCAAATTGAGGTAGTGTGTCTGAATAGATTTTTACATCTCATTCACGATGAGAAAAATAAAATAAATAAATAATATGCACGAGGCATTATCTCCACCGAAGTGGGCAGTTAGCGATTTACTAAGTACACATACCTAGATTTTGATTATCCGGTTTGGAAAAAGTTTAGTAGAAATTCATATTGCAAAAAGAGAGCGAGGTAAGCGGTTGACTGCGCTTATATACGGGGCCAACAAGATATGAGTCACAATTCCAAACGGAACTCATGACAACAACTCACAACAGCCTGATCGAGATACTACACACAAAACACAACATAAAAAGGCATATTTGTTCCCTACATAGGGCAAGGTGACTTGTTCAAGGACACACAGAGCAGCGCTGCCCTAACCAACAAAAAAGGGCAGTTTTCTGGGGTGACCCAGATCAAACCAGTTTTGCCGCCAATCGCACATTTAGTTTTTTCATTCATAACTCTTTAATTTTATTTTCATAGTGGAAGTCTTCTAACATTAAATGATAGCTAAAGACAAATTGCGTTTTTCTGTTAGTCGGCGATTTCATTGACGTATATGTTGCGTAATATTTTTGAGATACTGTTCTTTCTTGGTTAAAAGCCAAGCAAATAAACTCTACCTGTAACCAACAAAAGACAGTATCTTATACGACCGTCTCACATACTGTTCACCCTGGTTAACCGAACGCAAAAATGCCTCGTCCGTATTCACCAAAAGAACAGTATTTTCAGTTAAAGAATATAGCAAATACGAAAAAAATCGATCGACAAACGTTTTACGTCAGCGATGGCGAGCATCGCCATCACGGACGAGTGAGAGGGAAGGCCCAAGTGTGGTTGACCTTGGTGTGAGGGGAATGAATAAAATTATCTCCGTCAGTTTGTAGGCGTGCCTCTGATATAAATATTACTACATTAGACTATTCCTCAATCTTTTAGACCCTGACTCCTTTTTCAAGATGAGTCTATTTTTTATTAAGCATAATAGCTTTAATTTTTCGTTATTGATGATTTTGGCTATCTTGTAAATTAGACTTTAATTGTGTATCAGGTTTTGTCATTTACAACGTATTGGGGTGAGAGAGTGATAGTGAAATTAAAACCCAAGAATAGCTGGAAAATAGGGAATGTCCCCCTTTCCCCCGCCCCCAACACGTACAACCCCACATACCTTTTTGTTTTAAAATCAAATCTTCATTGTCATAGGAAACGAAAAGCATGAAATGGAACGAAATCTGTTGGTACATTTATACTGAATGAAAAGGCGACATCATTCTTACTAAATTTAAAAAGGTGCCCAAAATTATGAGCTAAATAAGATGAACAAAAAAAAATTTTTTTGTCTTTAGCTAATTTCGCCACAGGGGATTTAAACAATAGTACAATTTAGTTTAAAACAAGGGAATTAATTAAAAGTTTGCTACATTAAATTACGAATTTTGCTTATTTTATTCTTTTCTATGTACATAGATTGTATGGTGTTATTCACGTAGCAGCTTGTTATGGAAAGATGTTTATCAATGATGACGCTAAGGTTTTTTGATTTATTTGAAAATTTGTTTTTGCTATTTTCCGAGAGTAATAGGTGAATTATTTGCCTTCCACACATTTAAAATCTAGTTTTACTATCATTTACTATCATTTAATTTTAACTTGTTATGGTACATTCCCAAAATTAAAACTCATTTAAAAAAGCTCGAATTCGTTGTATTAAGAATTGTAAATTACTTAGGGGTACTGAATCATAAATTTGCGTATCACCAACATTAAAATGATAACTCAGATTTAATCTGGATATCACACGAGAAAGGGGGGGTGTTATTACAGAAAAAAAAGGACAGGGCCAAGAAACGCACTCCAAAGTTTAGTAAAACTTGTTCTGATGAATACCATTCACCCCGACGTCTGCCATCGATCCTGTAAATATGGTTTTAATCATTTAAGGGGAATTCCTTTTACGCCGAACTTATTTCTAGTCTTCTTAACAAAATGTAATGGTTAATTGTGTCAAAGGCATCTGGGAAAGATTTTAAAAAGGCATAATAAATTGATATTGTTAGCATCCGCATTATATAACAAAAGATTTTAGAAGCGCCGTTTCAGTACTGTGTTGCTGTTTGTAGGCGACTCAACTGTTGTTCTTAGATGAGATAATTGTGTCAGTACTCCCTTCTTCCCAAAAGTTTGGACAAAAAATAGAAGGATGTGGGGGGAAAATGGAGATATGAAGACGATGAAAAAGGAAAAACACAAAAAAACCCCCAAAAAACAACTAAACAAAAAACGCCCCTGGACAGACAGTCACACCGACACCATAGACACACACAAACGCACACACACACACACACACCACACACACACACATAATTAGTTGAAATGAATGAAAAATAAGTATACTTAAGTTAGACGTTTGGTTTGAGCATGACCACCAACAAGCAAGGGGATCAGTTTTTTTTATTGCCAGCTGTTTTAAAGTTGTGTAATGGTTTTGCTTTCTGTTTTTTTTTCTCATTTTTTATTACTTGTTTATAAAGCCCCTCTGCCCACCAATCAGCCACTAAATAGCTAGCTTGATATGTTGATCTGGTGGAAAGTAATACGTGAATATTTACAACTTTTGTCCCTAGATTAGATTGATTTTGAAAATCAGTGTCTGTAGCAATTAGTCTTTAATCACGGGCGCCTATTTAGTCAAAGATATAAGAACTGCAATCCAAAACAGTTGTTAAAAGCAGGAATTTCCACTTTTAACATCCAACGGAGAGGTCAAATTAGATGTCGCTTGGTCAAACATACGCGTTGTGGTATGTCACTACTGCTGTCGGATGTGAAGGTCATTCGTTTGCGGTTAGACTAAGGGAGTTAATTTTTGACATTTTACCGGTAATTTATTTATTTATTTATTTATTTATTTATTATTTTTATATTATTATTATTATTATTATTATTATTATTATTATTATTATTATTAATTATGTGACCCTCCGCCCCGAACGGGGGGTGGGGAGGGGGGGAAAGAAAGAAAGAAAGAGAGAGAGAGAGAGAGAGGGAGAGAGAGAGGAGAGAGAGAGGGGAGAGAAGAGAGAGAGGAGGAGGAGAGAGAGAGAGAGAGAGAGAGAGAGAGCTTGTGCAATTGTAGAGGGCGGGAGCTAAATAGAATAAAGAAAAAATAAATATGTGTGTTTCGGGGGTCTGTGTGGTGTTGGGGTGTGTTTATGTGTGTGATTGTATGTGTGAAAGAAACACGAGGGAGACAAAGAGAGCGAGCGAGACAGGTAGATAAACAAACGGGGAAAAGGATGGGAGGGGTGGAGCAAAGAATAGGTAGGATAGTATTAGAAAGCCCTTCGTTTCAAAAGAAGCAAAGTCAATAAAAAATGGAAACATATTGCAATGAGGATTGCAAATTTTTTAAAAAGGGACTGGTCAATCATGTGTTACATTGTTTATTTTTTAGTCAGGT
>NW_027623951.1:0-9011 GCF_034508935.2 Berghia stephanieae | reverse complement strand
AAATACCTTTTTAAACCCAAGTTAATGTTTGCATCGTCGGGGGGACGAACGATACTGTCCATTCTTTTCCGTTTTCGTCACAACAATTCAGAACGAAGATGGACCCGGGCTTTCACGTTAGAATTAGAAGACGAAACGGTTAGGAATAACTGCTTTGATTTTTATCAATTTGCGCCCAAAAATAAAATTTCTTGTAAAATTGCTATTGATCTTTTTTTTATTCGCGGATGTAAATCGTTGGCATTTCTTTTTTTGGTAAAAATCGGACAAAATTACGACTTTTGGTGATGAACAATGACGTTGTGACAATTATTGTAAACTTAAAAAAAATTATTATGAATAATCTATAACTCCCTGATTTGTAGGCCGAATTTGTGATTCGTGGTATCAATTTTATTGTAATGAGAGATAGGACTTCCGAGGTTATTTTTTTTTTTCTGATGCGAAATTATTACTTTGTATTATTTAGCACCAAGAAAAAATGGTTGGTAAATAAAAATGTTACCCTATTTGATTTACCACCACAATCTATTCGTGTAGATTTGTGAGTCAAGCGTCCTCAAAGCCTTTGCCCAAATCACAGGCTCTCTATTCGGACCCGTCAAGGTTTTTATCACGCTTCTGTTTTTCAAAAAATGTAACATCATTTGAGTAGGCCTAATAGCTAAACGCTTCTGTTTTTCAAAAAATGTAACATCTTTTTGAGTAGGCCTAATAGCTAAAATCTAAAGGTAAATAATATGATTGTGAGGAATCTTAAGTTCACATTGCTGAAATCAGCTTGAAAAAAAAAAGAATACTTTGGGTCTTTATTTCATAAAAATCTTTTGAAAACCAATGTTTTACGAATAAATTTTGATTTAATTTTTTAAATTTATATTAGCTTAATTTTTTTTTAATTTATCGGCCGATTTCCTTGATTTTTTATAATTTTTCACATCTCATGAGACGAAACGGTAATGTACTCGTTTGTTTTAAATGAATTTAAAATACAAAAAATTTCGTTTTTTTTATTGCGAGTCCCAGCCTTATAATTTATTCATGAGCATTTAGACAGTGACGCAACCATGACAATAACCTCGTGGTCCAGGCCACAGGGTTTTGGTGTTCCACAAACGACTCATCACTTTCGTTCAACCGTGTTCTTGAGGTTCCAAAAACATACACCCCCTTGATGAAGGTCTCAAGCGTTTAGCAGCATCGGTACTACTACTACTACCAGGGGCGTGGCTCTTTTGGGTTCAAATGACAATAAACTTATTGCACTATGAGTATGTACACTTATGATTTATTTAAGATGAACGTTACAGTTGTCAATGCCCTCAGAAATCTTTAACTATAATTCTAGTTGGGATCTTCTGACCTACATGGTGGGCAGGGGTTACTTGCTGTGTCTTCTATCCCCATATCTGTTTTCCGTTTCTATGTTGCTCTCGCCTTTGTTCTGGGTTGAGATTTGTGGGGGTTTTTTCCTGATCTTCTGGGTGGGGACCCTGACCTCCATAGTGGGCAGGGAGGTCATGTTTGTGTCTTCTATCCCCCATACCCTTTTCCCCAAATTGTTTCTGTCATTTTGGAATGAGATTACTTAGTTTTGTCCTGATCCTTGCCGGAGCTCCTTGGCTGGGAGGGAAAACATCGAATGTATAGTTATAGTTTTGTTATAGATTATTTTTTTTCCTTGTAATTCATCTCTCTGTATGCATTGTATTATGTTTAGTTTACATATTATATAATATGATTGGTAAACATTTGAATGTATTCCTCTTATTTGGGACTGTGTTTTGTGTCTGGATGAGACTTTTGGTGATCTCAAACTAAGCACATTGGTGGTATGCTCTTGGAATCTACATCTGATCCCTATTTGTTCCCAGTTCCCCTATGTCTTACTTTTTCTTGGGTGCTTTAATTGTAATTCTATAACTTTTTACTATCCCATTTCTTCCTTTTTACGGGCGCTGATATAAACTTAAAAATTGTGTTGCAAGCGCCGTAAAACCCTTAAAAACAAACAAAAACAATTTCTGTTTCTTGACGGGATTCTTAGGTCGGAGGAACACAGCCAATAGGGTTTAAAACCTTACCCATCGTAAAGTTTTTTAGCCTGACACTGACCAAAAAATGCCGTCAAAATGCCAGGCTTTTGCCACAAAATAAAATAAATCGTGAGTTGTATTCAAGAGTTCAACCAATGAATAACTTGTTTCTTGGGCTCCACTAACGCCCAACTCACTAGACGTTAAAGGTAAAAAAACCCTAAAAAATGACGTCAAACTGCCAGTCCTAGAGGGTTCTGTGTCAGCTATATGTTAACGATGGTTATGGTTCAACAGTCTTTGACGTCACTTCCCTGTAAATGACGCATAGTAAACTAGTTTTTTAAACTATCGGAACAATGGCGACCCCATTATCTCCATCCCGGCCTTATGAAATATTTCCCCGACGAGCATAAAAGTGTATTCAGAGGAGGAAAAAAATCTTATATCTGATCATATTTTGTCTTTTATACATTCTGATCACATGACATGTGAACAAGTTCTAGCCAGCTTGAAGAATAAACAGTCCCGATTTTCTTTGTTTAAGAACCAAGCTGCTGGTTGTTAGCTACGTAACATCAGACTATTGAATCCTATTGTACGTACTTTTTTTGAGAGATGATATTTTTCCCCCTGCCTTGTAAATCATCTCTCAGTTGCTGGCTGAAGAAGGGGTTTGAGTTGAGCCCCAAACGTTCCATGTTTGGTATTTTGTTCCTTTTGAAGCTGTGATATTCATTTTAAAAAAAATTATGTTATAGATCCATTTTAAATCATTTACCCCAAATGCGCCCGCTTATGGAACAAATGCATGGGGGTATAAACATAAGCAATGCTATTGAGCCCTTTTTACATATAGGGAATGAGATTAGCGGAAGAGTAGCGTCCCTTGATTGGACGTCACCCATAGTCTGTGACGTCACCGGCGGAAAAGTTATTAGAGGAGAACGTCATGTTGGTTGTGCGCATGCGTCTTCGTCCTCCCCGGAAGCGCCCGGTGGTAGTTGAAAAAAAAATTATTTACATGTCATTTTAATATATTTTTTTCCAATTTAGAAAAGTAGCAAAATGTCTAGGATTGAGTGAGTTAAGACCAAAAATGAAAAAAGGACGATTTTGTCGGGTGAAAGGCAGCAGAAGGGGGTGGAAGTTTTTGGAAGTGATCGGAATTTAACGGGGTGATTACTCAACATGCACACGCTTATCGCCAGACTTGAATGTATAACGAGGAAAAGGCAGAAATGGTGGTTGGGTGTGGGGTGTGTGGGTTGGTGGGGTGGGGGGGGGGGGGGTGGGGGGGGGGGGGGGGAGATAGTGGGTGGGGGGTAAGGATAAAGGGTTATTTGGGAACTGGGTAGATTCTTTTTCTTTGCAATTTTCTTCTTTTTAAAAATAAATCTTCTTCTTCTTCTTCTTCTTCTTCTTCTTCTTCTTCTTCTTCTTCTTCTTCTTCTTCTTCTTCTTCTTCTTCTTTTCTTCTTCTTCATCTTCATCTTCATCTTCATCTTTATCTTCTCTTCATCTTCATCTTCATCATCATGATCTGATCATGATCAATGATCATGATCTGATCATGATCATCATCATCATCATCTTGATCATCATCATCATCATCATCATGATTTTGATCATCATCATGATCATGATCATGATATGTCTCATCATCATCATCCTCATCTCAATCATTTATCATCATCATCATATCATGATCATGATCATGATTCATCATCATCATCATCGTATCGTCATCGTCATCGTCATCATCACCGACGGATATAACATTCATGCACACCTTTCTCATTCATCGTATTGTTTTTTATTTAGGCAGCTTTCCCACCATAAACCCACACGGACCGCATCAATTGGATTCAATAGTCTGATGTCACGCCGCCGCAACGGCGGCCATCTTGGTTCTAAACAAAAAAATCATTACTTTTTATTCTATATGCTGGCTAGAAATTTTCATATTTCCTTGTGATCAGAATGTGTAAAGTCAGAACATGATCAATTTATGTTTTTTTTCCCCCCCTGGATACGCTTTTATGCTCGCCGGAGAAATATTTCATACGGGCGTCCCCCATTGTTCGATAGTTTAGAGCAGTGTTACTAAATTACCATGCGTCTAAGGAAGGAAGTGACGTTACGACTGTTTTAAGAGTATGCAATGGTTGTGATATCAAAAAATATGGTCCCGTTGTAACTTGTAACCTACCCAACGTCAACTTTTTTAGTAAAAGGCGGTTGTTACCCGCCAGATAAAATCGAGAAGTGACTTTAAATCAAATCAATCAGGTGTATTTATACAAGTTTTTTTTTTGAATGAATGATGAATGAATGAATGAATAATGAATGAATGAAATTTTTATAGCGCCTAGATCACAATGTGGTCAGAGGCGCTTTACAATGCAAATAAAACCAACAATAAATTGATAAATTTTAAACATAAAATCTATCATATTGGAAAAGCATTAATCAATTTTTTAATTTAATTACCACGCACTGTGCTACAAGATGAAAATTTAGGATATCTATAACTTAAAAACTCGAGCAACTATCTTTTAGTCTATTTATCTACATATTTCCATTTAGCTATCGATCTAACTATCTTAAATATATCTATCTATCTATTTACATATACATCGATCTGTCTATTTATCTACCTACCTATCTATCTATCTATCTATCTATTATCTATCTATCTATCTATCTATCTTAAACTATCTATCTATCTACCTACCTTTCCTACCTACCTATCTTATATCTATCTATCATTATTATCTATCTATCTATCTATCTATCTATCTATCTATCTATCTATCTATCTATCTATCTATCTATCTATCTATTATCTATCTATCTATCTATCTATATCTATTATATCTATCTATATTTTCTTTTCTCTATATATTTTCCCTTTATGTATTACTTTTGGTCATGGTTTCTGTTTTTAAATTGTAAATTTAAGTAGTAAAAGCATGTCGGTATGTGGTTTGAACATATTATTATGAACTGCACGTGTGTGTCTATGTATGTTTGTGTGTGTGTGTGTGTGTGTGTGTTTGTGTGTGTGTGCGGTGTTCACATGTTGAGAAAAAACAAATATGAAATGTTCCCCTACATAACTAATTGTATAAACAGGTTTACGTAACCAGATCGGAACAACCCGCCGGCTAAACAATTTATGCGAAGATTTGTTAGAACGGGGGAGAAAGCAAGAACAAGTTAGACTTCTCCACGCACGTGCATAACCATATTTTATTTAGGGGAGTGTGGATTAGGGATGGAGAGAGAGAGAGGGGAGAGAGATTAGATAGTTAGATAGAGAGAGAGAGAGATGAGAGGGACAGAGAGAGAGAGAGTTTTCCGGTATTTTATTCACTGTGAAACATCTCAAATTTACAATTATTGGGTTTATATTATGATATTGCTATTAAAAAGTTTCGTCATTATAACCAAACAAAATTTCTTTTAGTTCCTTTTTTTCTGTTTTTTTTTTTCCTATTTTTTTTCCTATGTGGATAGCATTTTAAATATTGAATTGAATTCGTTTGTATTTTATTGGTTTTAGTAATTGTTTAATTATTAATGGTATATATATATATATATATATATATATATATATATATATATATATATATTATATATATATATTATAAAATATATATTATTATATATAATATATATATATATATATACCCCCTTCTATTTTATTTAGGAAGAAAGGCAATATTATGCTGTTGAAAAACCATCCCGATCGCCCAACCTGGTTACTCACGCGGGGGCGAATGCGGGATTTAAAAAAAAAAAAAAAAAGAAAAGAAGTGCAATTTGGTTTTTAGGTTTTAAGGAGACTCACAAAAATTTTGTTCATGTCTTGAACTTGAAGACGAAATGAAGAGAACAAGAGGGAGGCGGGGCACGAAAGTGGGTAGTATGAAGAAGATGAGGTGGAAACGAAAGGGTGAGAGGGAGGAAGAGAAGGGAGAAAAACGAGGGAGAAGTGAATGGCCACGTATCGAGCATTTCTTTATTATTATTTTTACACAACATAAGTTTCCGGTGTTCGAGAAGAAATGCATGGTCATGCCCTCTTCTACTCATAAAGAGGTTTTTATTGTTGTTGTTGTAAAGGGCTTATTATTAACGTTGTTAAAAAAAAAAAAAAAAATTCGATTTTATCTATGAAGCTATCAGTGCTTTACGTTTAGGTGAAGTACTCACAACATCCGCCTGGCAATTACATAATATTATTATACAAACGCACAAATCTGTGTGTAACCTTCTAGTCTGATTGGTGAAACAAATTTTAGTAAAAAACTAATCACCATCATGCGGTCTAAAAGAATGACAAAGAGTTGAGTGCGGGCAACTTCATTCCTTTAATTGCGCTTTGCGGGCATCTTCAAGAGCAGCCTAAATAAGTCTTCCCATGTGTGGCGCAGAATGGACAGAACCAAGGTGAAAACGGAATGAAACTATCTCAAATCATTGGTAGACTCTTACCCTGTTTTATAATTCAGGCATATCGGCAGTAACCAACGTCCTACTTATTTGCAGGTCTGAAAAACCCAAAATGTTATAGGCTTTAAAAAATAAAAAAATTAAGCAGCAGGCACAAGTGTAAGGTAAAGAATTTTGAACAAGTGTTATTTAATGTGCCAGACAAAGAAAGAAAGAAAAATTCAAGAAGAAAAAAAAAAATCCCCAAAAATGAGTCGACCTCGACTCCGCCCGATTTTTTTTGGGATGTTTTTTTTTCTTGTATTTTTTTTTTGTCTGGCACCTTTCATACAATTTGTTCAGGTTTTTTTTGTTATGGGGTTAGTGTTGTGTTGTAATGGAAACACTCTAAAAACTCTCGCACAAAGCACCCGTTACAACAATGTTAAAACAGCCTATAATAGCCTTCGGTTATCGGACCTGCAAATATTATGCGCTCCTCAGCATTAACCAAAACTGGAACCAAAATGATGAAGCAAAATAGATGCTTTTCATAGAAATTAATTAAACCCAAAATAAATAAATAATAAATAGATAAATAAAATTCCCTTTATTCATCCCATAGGGAAATCCGTTCTTGGGTTTATTCCAAGGGAAGACTTAAATAAACCAGGCAACCGCCGCAGTACGCCCCCGCAAAAATGAGCTAGGGCGAGGTGACTTGCTCAAGCCACACAGCGCAGCAGCGGGTGATCGAATCGAACTCGGTACCCCTTTTGGGTATGAAGCAAAGACCGTACCGCTGAGCCACTCTGACCCCTTAGCATTTTACTGGGCATAACTATCCTACAAAGACATCAAACAAAAGTGTATATCAAAAGTACAACAAAAACAACAACAACAACAGTAAAAAACAAACAAAAACAACAACAACAACAACAAAAAAACAAAACAACAACAACAACAACAACAACAACGACAATAACAAAAACAACAAACAACAACAAACAGCAACAAAACGACAACAACATCAACAACAAAAACAACAGCAAACAACAACAAAAGCAAACAACAAACAACAAACAACAACAACAACAACAACAACAACGACGACAACAAAACAACAATAACAATAACAACAATAACAACAACAACAAAAAACAACAATAACAACAAAATAAACAATAACACAACAATAACAATAACAAAAACAATAAACAACAACAACAATAAAAAACAACAACAAAAAAACAATAACAACACTCCACAAAATAAAAACCAAACAATCAAACCAAAATGCTCTTGTTAACTCACTCAACCTAACACCGACTATATCCGTAGTATACCCGCTATGTGATCTCGCATGGGACCGGGCACGGCCACGATGAGAGGGGCGTGCCACGTGATTACCTGCGCGTGCAATAAGAATTTAAACACACTTTTACCGCCATGCTGTTTGTTAGAGAAAGAAAGATCAATATTTACTTTGTCTTATTTGCAAAGGGGAGATAATTGCTCCCAATAATAAAGGTCGCATGCATTCATGTGCATTATCTGTATTTCAAAGAGCGAAAAATGGCAAAAGAATGATTTGTAATATGTTGGGGTTGAAAAAGTTTGGTTCTCAGCGCTGAATTGAACTCTTCTAACTCGGAGCAGATTTTTGGTCAGTTTTGACGGTATTTCTCTGTGATAGAGGTCAGTAAAAAAAAAATCAATAAAATTTTCGACAAACTTCAAAATGTAAAAACCTTTCGTGATAATGTTGTTGGATGGATAATAAAAATGATGAAATGAAAAACGAAAATCAAGCAGATTTTTTACCTTTACTCGCACGAATCTCAAAATGGCTCGTTTTGACATCGATGGGGTTCGCCAAATCAGCACACACTCATATCATGATGATATTGATGGGTTTGAAACAGATGTACCCGTTGAAAAATTTGCTACTTGCCGCCACTGATTTTGAATTTAAACACGATTTAGTCAAGACATTGTATTGTAGAACATCTGAAAGTTGAAATTTACAACCGCAGAGGTTTTTTTAATATAGCGGGAAACGTGCAAAATTCTTCAACCCGTGCTAATTCAAATGGAAAAAAATTTTTTTTTGTTTGGTCGTGGTTAACGCAATAAGCATGCAAAACTCAGTGCGATACAACAACAGTTTTAGAGAGAGAAAACAAGGTTGGAAAATGAGTTATAGAACGGACTTTAACCTGAAAAAGAGAGAGGGGTGGAGAAGAAAGTTCATCGAAATAGGAAGGACGAAATATCGTTGAGAAAGTTAAAATAACGGAGAGGGAGTGAGTGCAGAGAGAAAGTAAGATAGAGAGAGAGAAAAGAGAGAGAGGAGAGAGAGAGGAGAGAGAGAGAGAGAGAGAAGAGAGAGAGAGAGAAGAGAGAGAGAGAGAGAGAGAGAGAGAGAGAGAGGGGAGAGAAGGAAAGAGAGAGAGAGAGAGGGTTTAAAAATACTGTGAATGAAAATAGTCCCCAAATCACGCGTTCTTTAGGAAAGAGAAAAAAAAAGGGTGT
>NW_027623950.1:0-7500 GCF_034508935.2 Berghia stephanieae | reverse complement strand
TCTTTCCGATTTTAAAGCAAAATACCAACAGCCCCCTATCAAACCCCTTTTTTATCCTTTACAGATTCATTTTTGTCACCATCTTGTCCATTCCATTTTGTCGTGACAAGCGCAATTTCCCCCAAATTTTCTCAGTCCTTGCCGCTTCTACCCGTCGCATGATCACCCTTTTCTCAAACTTTATCCCAAGAATTCGTTCGAAGGGCAGCAGTTGAAAACCCAAATTACGCAGCACGCATGGTTGATGAGAAGAAAAGTTTTAGAAAAATGTGGGAATAGTACCCGCCCAAGGGAGAGAAGAATTTATCAAAATGGTGCCCGTTTGAAAAATTAAAAAAAATAAAGTGAAAATGCTTTAGTGTTGTGTAATATACGTTCAAAAGAAGTTTGTCCCCAGGAAAATTTTTGTCCATTGCATTTAAAAAGGTTTTATTTTTTAAAAGTGCAATTTCTTTCATTTGGTTAAAAAAATATGTTTATTTGCCTTTTTTTCGGATGCTAGTAGATCACAAAACTTAGTCCCATCATATATGATTTACTACTGCAAACTGGATGAAAACCACGAAAAAGTGTTTGGCCAATAAAATGGAGTGGCCCCATTTTTATTATATAATATTAAAAGTGTTGGATACAAATATGGTACAAATATTGCGGCATGTAGCAATGGAGCGAATATTTTTTTTTTAATATTTACCACAATGGAGTAGTCTAATCGTGTTTCAGGCCCTTTTCATGAACACACAGTCCTGACATGGGAAAAGGCCTGAAACTCGATGAAACTGATCCAAATTGGGTAAATATTAAAATAATATTATATATATAATTATTATTTTTTAAAAATATATATAAAATGTATATATATATTAATTATATAATAATTTTATTATATATTGTGTGGTTGTGTATATAAAATACTAGTAAAGCCCGCAATTTCGCGGGGAAGAATATTCATTTTATTCGAATTTGCCTGAATCATTTTTCTTGTTTTTTGATTACGTTTTAGTTTCACACTTTAACGAGTGTTGCGCCCCCTGCTTTATTGGGCATGATTTGATTATAGGCAGTGTATCAAAAACAATAATCACAAGTCTTTACCCGTTTGACTTGGGGGGCCTTTCTAAAGGGAACAACTTAAATATACCCCCTCAAACAACCCAAAAGAAAAATAAAACCTAGAGTACTTTATAACCCTAAAGGAAAATAAAACCCTACGCTTTTGAAAACCCAAAAGAAAAAATCCCTGGACTGCTTTGCATCCCTTTCAAATACTTCACAAAAAAAAAAGGGGGCCGGGAGAATCAAAACAATTTTAAAATTAGGAAATTTTTAAACGTTAAAATTATCAAGGTTTTTTCTAGGTTTAAAAAATGTTTATATGATGACAAATTGAATAAAAAAACGCTGACAAAAGTTTTAGGGGAAAAAAAAAAATGAAAAAATACTGGGAATGTAGGAGCTTTCGGAAAATCCCCCCTTTACCTAACTTATCGAGGTCAAATGAAAATCGAAAAGACGCGAAAAAATAAAGTTTGTTGGGGGTAGAAGCAGACGATCAATTGACATTTTTCCCGAAACTTCAATAAATATTTTCCGGGGAATAATTATCCATCGATGGCATAAAAAAACGACCGTAATATCAGCAGTAATATGTGACGTTTTTTAATCGGTGAAACTTGTTTAAAATTTGTGAAACCGAATCCCTTCATGTGATCAAGTGAATAATATCACCATAAATCCCCAGATTTTGCGAAAAATGCCAAACACACACACACACACACATGAACACCACAACAATACCCCAACAACAACACACAACACACACGCACACAAAAACCCACCACACACACACACACACAAACAAAACCAATTAGAAATACACATAAAACACTGATCACCGCAAATCAACAACACAACGGAGTAATAAAATATTTGAGTCAAAAATAGATGAGCAAACGACAACTTTTTAAAGTGTAAAAATTAGTTGTTTTTGAGAGTTTTAGGACAACGAATTTTAAAACTGTTTTTAAAATTTTATAAAAGGAAATCAATTTATTGTTTATTATCGAAAAAAATACATTTCAAATTTTTCAAATTTTTTCAGTAAGTTGTGGCCGTATTTTTTTTTTTTTACTCAAAAAAGCACAATTTTCCCACAATGTATTTTTTTAAAAAAAGGGTTATGTTCCGTTTATGCCTATATGTTTAGGGGTATGACTAGAAAACAAATAATAAAATGGGGGGTTGGGACGAGCTAAAACAAAGGATAAGTTTATGTTGGGGATCTTTGAATCACATTTGGTCCTGATAGAGGCACTGGATTTTGTTTAATTTGTTTTTTTTCCGAATTTAAAGGGCCCTTGTCCACATTGTAAAATTGCAAAGGGAAACTTCAAAAATGGAGGGTGTTTTAAATGCCCTTTAAATATTTAAAAGTGATTAATATATCGTGAAACCCTTGGAAAACAACAACCCCTTGATAGGTTTTGACCTCTAGCCCCGTTTTTTTCGATATATGCTATTAGTAATAAAAACCCAAAAAATTTTTTGAAACCCCCATTTTACCCACATCATTTTCCCCCAAATACGGCAGTTGATATGTTTGTTAAACCCCAACCAGCTCTCGAGTTTTAAAAACCAAAAAACTAATCAGAACACATGTTTACTACCTGTGGGGAAAACAGCGCTATTTATGGGGGAAAAAGCAAAAGAAGTTTATCAAGGATGGAATTTTTCCCCTTCCCTTTTTATCACTTGTCTGGGGTCAAGGGGAGGAAACGATATCAGTAATGTTTGTGTCCCATGAGGGCAATTATGGGTATTTTGGGGTCTTAAAATGTTGGAAACGGGGAGAAACGTAAAACCCTCTTTACTTTATTGTTTTTCTTTATAAAAATCGTTGTTTTTTAAACATCGTAAAAATTTTGATATTTTTAATTTTTAAGGGTTTAATACTTTCTTTTTTTGTTTTTAATATCGCAAGAGGGGATCAAATTTTTTTTTAAGAGCTGGTAAATTTGTGCACTTAAAAAAACTTTCAAAATTCAAACTCACAGCATTTTTTGCAGGGTTTAATAAAATCAAAACTGAGGTGATCTGTGTTTTTGTGCAGTTTTTCATATTGAACTTGATTTTTTTGATTTTATTTTTAGTTTTGTTTTAAAAGGTTTTCAAACACTGTTAAATATCAAAACAATGGACAATACAAATTAGAGAGAAAAAAAAGTAACGGTATACCCTTTGTAAACTTTTATATTGTTGGGACCGTCTTCTCTTAGTCACTGGTCTGCCAAACGCATTGTTATGTTTCACGGGTTACAGGGGTCTTTTTCCCGTACTTTAAACCCCGGAAAAACAATACCCTGGATAACAACAAAATCTGAAGCCCAGGTGTATTGTTATCCCAATTTTTTTTTATTTTTTTTTGCATTTTTTAAAGTTGATTGGGGGAAAAGGGGATATCTGAGAACTTGGGGCACTTTATTTTCAATTGAACATTAGCCCGACTTTCAAATAAAAAATATCAATCATGAATCATCATGGTTTTCCGTGTTATTTTCTCCAAAATTTTTTTTTACTCCTCGATGACTGATACTTTTCCCGTTTTGGCTGTGTACTGAAAGAAAAATTTTAAAAAAAAAGAATTTTTAAGACTGTTTTTCAAATGTATTTAATTTTATATCCTATTTTTTAAAAATTTTAGCTTTTTATAAACAATATCCCCGAACATGCTAAAGTCTTTCCGGGGGGGCCCAACCACCAGCAAAATGTAATTGTAGAACAAAAAATGTGCCCGTTAGGCAATTTGCAATTTTTTTTTTTACAAGACAACCCCGTTAACACCCGGGGTTTATTTTACACCTGAGAGAATAGAGAAAAGCCTTTTCCCAAGGTCAACTATGCGCTGGCGAAACTCAAACCCCGAACCTTCTGTCCGAAAACGATGAAACCACAAAAACCAAATTTTTATGGTTTTATGACAAGAGACCAAACTTTTTTTACAAAGAGAAAGACCAAAAAAGTAAAAGGATTTAAAAAGGCCCGAGTTGTATCGTTTTTTTTTTTGCTTATTTTTCAAAATGGTAATATTTTGTTAAGTTAGGAAGAAAACTCGGGTTTAATAATGAGTTGAAATTTTTATAAGCACCAATAGCGACCTTTTATAGACCAAATTTTAAAAATTTCACCTTTTCCCCCAAAAACAACCTTAATTTGCGATTTAGCTGAATTCAAATAGATGATGACGACATTGAAGATAAGTTCTAATGATCAAATTTTTTTTTTTAAAAAAACAAGTGAAAGGTCGGAAGACAACAGAGAAAAAAACTTCCAGGGCGTGGGGGCTCAAACCCCCGGGAAATTTTTGGAGACAAACCCGCCTGGCGGGGGGGATCGACTTAGTAGAGCATCCCCAACCCAAAAAATCGCTTTAAATGCTTAGTCTTTCTTGAGCCCTTTCCCCCGACTTTTTGAGGTACGGGTTTTTATCAAAAAATGCAAAGTTAGTTGGCCAGCATTAAAACTAGCCAAATTTTTTCAACACAAACATGTAAAATAGAAACATGAGACTTGAGTATGCCCAGTATTTGGGGGAATTTTTAATTTAGAAAAGTGGGTGAAGCAGGCAAAAAATGGCTTCAATTATTCATCCCCAAAATTTTGCTCCTAAAATTTCCCAAACCTAAAAAAAATACCATAAAATCACTGTTGCCATGGCGTAGTGGATAAAAAGACACATTAAAAATTTCAGAATTTTAAAAATCCCAAAAAATGAAAACAAAACAAAAAAAAAAATAAACACCCCCCCTGCCCCCCAAAAAACAAAAACAAACAAACCCCAAAAAAAACCCCAAAAAAAAAAAATTAAAAATCAACAAAATTTACCCCCCCCCCCCCCCCTCCCCCCCCCAAAGACAAAAAGAGGCCAAAAAAACCCTTAAAAAAAAAATTCCCCCCCCCCCCCCCCCCCCCCCTAGCACTTAAAAAAATATAGATTTGCACCAAGGATCATTCCTGTGGTGATCCCGTAACTTGGGGTTATGGACCAAAAAACTTTTTTCTAGAAGAAGAAGACCCAAATATTTAAAATAAAAATGGCCAAAAGTCGTGAAAAACAAAACCAAAAAGAAACAAAATGAAGAACTTGTTTTGGCCCTTTCGAGCAGCATTCAAGTGCGTCATCCCGGGCAATCCTAAAAACAATAAAGATAAACCACAAAACAACATTTTTAAATTTAAAAAAGGAGCCATCCTGAGTTATGTGAGAAAAATCTAGCTCATGAAAAAAAATTAAAAGTATAGAAAAAAGGTCCTCAGATCCCTTTGGGGCACATTAAACCCTTGACCTAATTTTGATTTGTGTGGCCATGGGGTTTGTGGTTATGCACTCGCTTTCGGGGTCGAAACTCACCGTCCCCGGTGTAAAATGGTCCTGGCCTTAACGCTTTGCCTGTCCCAAAAAAATTAGAACATTGCCTAAAGGGGGTCATGCCCGTCCCTAAATTTTAAAAGTTGCTATTGGCCGGGGCCCCTTGTAAAGCGCTTTTAGCACATTTTGTGGATATTTCGTATAAAAAGCCCCTTTTTTTTAAGCTCATTAGGAGCCAGTAGTAATTAAAAAACAAATTTAAAAGGGTTAATTTAAAATTACCCCAAAATCTTTTTTTTAAAGTTCTTAAAATGGATGTGCGCAGATCCCCTTTAGATTGGGTTTTTTCCTGAATCATCATACTGTCCCAAAAAAAACAGCTCTGCAAACCATCTTTAGCTCAACAACAGAATGGTTTGAATTCGGCTGCGTATGAAGCGGCCGAAAAGGCCCCCTTGGTCGACGCGACATTTTGGAGTCTGGCTTTAAAATAAAAAGAGAAACGTAAATTAATTTGTTTATAATTGAATAAAAAAATCCGATTGATTCGATAAAAATTAAAAGAAGGGATATTTTAAAAAAATTACGTAATGATAGATTTGAATACATTTTTTTGATATTCCCCTTTTTTTGTTGTTGAGAGATTTAACCTCCCCCCCCCCCCCCCCCCCCCCCAAAAAAAACAAAGCCCCGAGTTGTCTTTTCTTAAAAATGGGGGATTTTCAGTGGATATGGGTTTTGTTTCCAGGAATAAGAACGTGAATAAGAAGGATAAGGCGGTGTTTGAAATTTGAGATTTTAACTGGATGTTTTTCATGGCAAAAAAAAAGTTAAAAAGTGATCAGAAAAATTGGAAATTTACTTCATCCAGACATAGAAAAGGAGGTACTTTCATTTTTTTAAAGTGGTCCCTGCTGGCGGAGAAATTTTACCAATTGCAACACTTTAGGTAACAGCGCCAGTAAAAAGGAAAAAAAGGGGGATAAAAAACTTTAGAATTCAATTAAAAAGCACCGAGGAAAGTAAGACAAAGGGGAACTGGGAAAAAATGGGATCGATGTAGTTGCCGAGTACCCAATTTACTTATTTTGAGATCACCTTAAGTTCACTGGACCCCAAGCCAAAATCAAAAAGGAGGGAATACATAAAAGCTTACATTTATAATTTACAATAAAAAAAAATAATAAACAGAGAGAGAATATCATCCCCCAAAAAACAAAACTATGAATTTGGTTTCCCCCCCGCCAGACTCCCCGCCAGGGCCAGGACAAAACCAAGTAATCTCCCAAGACAAGACAGAAACATGTTGGAAAACAGTATAAGGGGTAGAGAGCAGTATAACCCCCCTGCCCACTAGGGGAAAGGTCAGGAAAACCCCAAAAAAAAAGAAAAAGTATGAAAACGGGAAGGTTCTACAAGATCGACGAAAATTCCAAGAGCCCACCCTTTGTACTTATTTTGAGCATTGCTCATCCGACACAAGCCCCTGTTTTCACTTAGAGGAAAAAACTAAATCTTTACAAACCATTTTTTTTTTTAAACATGTAACAGTACAAAAAAGAGAGTGATTTAAAATTTTTAAAAAAATAATCTCTCACTTAAGAGTTGCGTCCCCCCTTCCCCCCCCCCCCCCCCCCTTTAAGACTCGGCCAGGGCCGGGAAAACTTGGCAATCCCCTTCCAAAACAAAGACAGAAAAACTCGGAAATCAAAAAGGAAAGAAGACCAGGGACCCCGATGGTAAGTCAAAGACCCCCCTTTAGTGCAATGTTTTTTGGCAACGTGAAGGGTAAGCAAATTGAATCAAAGGAAAACAATGGGAGTCACTGTTTAGTGGTCCCCGGGTTTGAAAAATAAACAAAAACCCGATAATTGAAAAACAAATGTTTTGTTAAATAAAGTTGGCTATTTTTTTCTTTTTTTTCCCAAACCTTGGTTTGATAAGAATAAATAGTTAAAAAATTGACATTTAATATAAATCATATTTTTAAAAAATATCTCACACACAGGGTTTCCCTGAAAAATGATTTTAAGAGTTAAAAATTTGAAAATTTTTTTTCATTGCTCGAAAATGTTTGTTTTAGAAATTTCCATTAAAAAGCAAAAAAAAGTTTCCCTTCAATGCTAAAACAAACT
>NW_027623949.1:7500-9013 GCF_034508935.2 Berghia stephanieae | reverse complement strand
TGGGGGCCACTGGTGTGTGAGTTCAAGATCTGATACAAGTATTAGAACAGTGTCAGACAAAGCAAGAAAGAAAAATACAAGAAAAAAACAATCCAAAAAAAAAACAAAACAAGACACCAAAAAAAAAAAACAGTCCTACGTCGACTGGGGATCGAACCTCAGACCTTCTGATTACCAGTCTGACTGGTTCTTAAATTGAGATCAGACCGGTAATCTGGAGGTCTGAGGTTCGAGCACCAGTCGAAGAAGATTGTAATTTGAGAATGGCTTTTTTTGTCCATCTTGTATTTGTCTGTCTTGTTTCTCTCGCATTGTTTCATAGACACTTTGCCAGATCTTTAAACTGAAAGCCAAAATCATGAGGTTGCCAAAGTTCATGAGACAGATAGTTCACAGGTTATCATCAAGAAGTCTTAGGTTCAATCCCAGTGGAGGAATATTGATATGTTTGAGAATGGCTTTTTCCCCCCACTTCTACTGTCTTTCGTGCACTCTGGCACTATTTCACACAGACCTTTTCAGATCTTTAACTGTTAGCCAAAATCATGCGGTTGCCAAAATACTGAGGCAGAGAGTTGACTGGTTGTTGTTATCTGGAGGTCTGAAGTTCAATCCCCAGTCGAGGAAGATTGATATGTTTGAGAATAGCTCCCCCCCCCCCCCACTTCTATTTGTGTCCCTCGTGCACTCTGGCACTATTTCATACAGACTTTTTTCAGATCTTTAAACTGATCGCCAAGCAAACACATGAGGTTGCCAAAATACATGAGACAGATGGTTCACAGGTTATCATCAAGAAGTCTTAGGTTCAATCCCCAGTCGATGAAGATTGATATGATGAAAATGACTTTTTTTTCCCCACTTCTACTTGTCTTTCGTGTAATCTGGCAATATTTCATACAGACTTTGTCAGATCTTTAAACTGATCGCCAAGCAAACACATGAGGTTGCCAAAATAACATGAGACAGAGAGTTCACTTGTTAAAAATAATATATATATATATATATATATATATATATATATATATATATATGAAAGAACCGGTAGATAGAATGAGGTTTTATCTTGTACAAAAGCTTTTGTCATGCAATAGATTTATACAACGAAGAGATGTTCAGTCAAGAACGACATTTTACATGCAAAACTGAAGATCACAAATTATATTTCTCTTTAAGTCAAGCTAGTTGCGATGCTTACGTTTTGTCAGTGTAATAAATTGTACCTTTTCTTCCTTTCAATTTCAACCAGTTAACGGTCTTATTCTGGAAAAAACACGAATTTAAAAATTTGGCCAGAAAAAGTCGACCTTCAAATATCCATCGATTTAAATGACCCTCACCTTGGCAAAAACTCTCAAAACTGGATGTTGCGAGGTCTTCCTTAAGGTCCCAGGTTTGAGAGTTTTCGCCAAGATTGAGAATCGTTTAAATTGAACGGTTTTTAACGGACATGTTTTCTGGCCAAATTTTTGAAATTTGGTGTTTTTTTCCAGAGAATGGCAATTTACTGGTT
>NW_027623949.1:0-5000 GCF_034508935.2 Berghia stephanieae | reverse complement strand
TCGGAATCTAATCCCGAACGACATCTGTTTGTTTTTCAAAATGTTTCCCAGGTCCATGAAGGCCTGTTTGGCTTGAGTTATTCTTGCTCGTATGTCTCGGTTACATCTTCCATCTGTTGTCACTATTGAACCTAGGTATTTAAAACTTTCTACGTTGGTAAGTTGCTCGCCGTGAATCGTTATATTGCAGGTGTTGTTGTTTTCGGGGTTTTTCTGTATTACCATGCATTCCGTTTTGGTGATATTCACTTCCATTCCCTTGGCTTCACTATCTACTACCACTTTGTCAACAATCTTTTGAAGTTGGATTTCTGATGTTGCAATGAGTACCGTATCGTCTGCGTATCTTATATTATTTATGTTGTGACCTCCTACTTTTATTCCCTCCATATTATTTATGCCCCTCATGATTGTTTCTTGGTATAGATTAAACAGATCTGGTGAGGCAACACACCCTTGACGGACTCCTTTCTTAATAGGAATGGAATTTCCTGTAGAGTTTCCGATTTTGATAGATGCCTGCTGGGTGTAGTATAATGTTTGCATGAGTCTGAGGTCTTTCTCATCAGCGCCAATGGAGTGCAGTTGTTTTAGTATTTCTTCGTGGCGTACTCTATCAAAAGCTTTTTTGTAGTCGACAAAACAGAGGTATAGTGGGGTCTGAACCTGTATAGCTCTTTCACTTAAAACACGGAGGAGGTATATTGCGTTCCTTGTCCCTCTGTCAGGTTGGAATCCATATTGTTCTTCTGCGATTTCGGGGTTAATCTTATTCCTTAGCCTGTTGATAATTATACGCAACAGTATTTTGTTGATGTGGCTTATTAAACTTATAGTTCTAAAATTTTCGCATCTGACTGCACCTGCTTTCTTTGGTATTGCTATGAAAATAGAGTTACAGAGATCTTCTGGAATTTTCCCAGTATTGTATATATTGTTGAATAATATGTGAAGTTCATCAATTGCTAGATCTCCTAGGCTTTTTAATACCTCTACAGATATTTCATCAGGGCCTGTTGCTTTACCATCCCTCATTAGTTCCATGGCATTTCAATTTCACTTTTGGTGATGTTTGGTCCGCTTAATGGTTCTTTGAATTTCAGTGGTGGTTCATTTCTATTTTGGATCATTGTACAGTTCGCCTATGTATTCTACCCATCGGCTTTCTATATGTTGTTCTTCAAATAGCAGTTCCCCTTGTTTGTTTTGGATACAACTTCCTGCTGCTTTGTTTTCCTTTTCCCTGATAGTATCTTTTATTCTTTGGTGAGCTTGTTGGGGTTGGGTTTGTATTCTCTTTCGATTTCGCAGCATTTCCATCTAGATAGTTCTCGTGTGCCTCGATGCATTTGGATTTAATGTGGTTGTTCATGTTGTGGTATTCTGCAGACCCTCTGTTGCATTTTCGTCTTTCTTCAAATAGGTTTAGAATTTCATTTGTCATCCATTCCTTTTTGCTGTTTATTTGAGCTATTGGTAAATGCTTTTCTGCAGTTGCTTTGACACACTTTTGGAATATATCAAATTGTTTTTCACATTTTTCTTATCAGGTTCACTTTGGCTTTGTATCATGAGTGCATTTTCAAATTCTCTCTCTCATTTTTGTTTGTATGCCATTGTCTTTTGCATAACCTGTAATCCCTCTTTATTCTACCAGCTGTTCTCTGAATAGCTTTAAAACTTTTATCCTTACTGTACAAACAACTGGGACATGGTCACTGTCTACATCGGCGCCTGGATAGTTTTGCAATTTAATATGCCATTTCTGAATCTTGATGATACTGCTATAAAGTCTATCTGGTTCCTTGCTCTGTCCCCTGGTGATTGCCATGTCCAGGTTCTTCTTGGGTGTTGTTGAAACCAGGTGTTTGAAATCATTAATTTATTTGTTTCTACACCATCTGCCCCAGATGTTTCCTCGTTCATTTCTGTCTCCGAGTCCATGTGGTCCGATTATGTCACCATCTCTGCCTCTGCCAATCTTAGCATTAGGTCCCCCATTACCATAAGGACTTCTTGTGATTTACACATTCGTTTTGCTTTGTCTAGTGAATGGTTAAAACTCTGTCATATCTGCATCTGTCGCCTCTTCTGTTGGTGCATAAACTTGAATAATATGGTGTCAACTACAGGTCCTCTTAGCTTAACCAGCAAAACTCTGTCTGAGATTGCTACGTGCCCTTTGTAAAATTTGGTTGATTTTTGGTCTAAGATCATCCCTACTCCTTTTTGGAAAGAAGTTCCACCACTCCATATGATCTTATATGTCGTGTTGTTTTCTTGTTTTGACATGGTTCCCTGCTCTTTCCATCTCATCTCTGCCAGGCCAAGAATATTTATTTGGAGCCGTTTCATTCTTTTAGAATGTTGTTTAGTTTTCCTTTTTGGGCACAGGTCCTGACATTCCATGTCCCAATTTTGGTTTTGTCACATTTGTTAAATTTATTTCGCCTAGTAATTGGCTGACGGTTCGGTGTGACCTGACGAACATCACGCTCCAACCGAGCGAGGCAGCAGTCTTCCGTGAAAACATGCTCCCCTTTACGCTGTCACCGTTTAACTTTTTGGACTTATTCATGCAGTTAACTCGGCAAAGTTACAAGAATGGTTTGCCATTGCCTATTCTTGTCGCCCTCTGCAGTTGGCCAGCTTGACCTGTTACCGTTCGACACCACGAGGAGGTTGCAGTAGGGCTTGATGATGATCTATCTTTGCAGACTTGGCATCATCCATTTGTCGAACCTATCTATCTACTAACTATATATATATATATATTATATATATATATATATATATATATATATATAGAGAGAGAGAGAAGAGAGAGAGAGAGAGAGAGAGAGAGGAGAAAGAAAAAGATAGATATATAGAAAGATAGAGAGAGAGCGAGAAGAGAGAGAAAGAAGGAGAGAGAGAGAGAGAGAGAGAGAGAGAGAGAGAGAGAGAGAAGAAGAAAGAAAGAATAGATAGAACAAAGGCAATTCTTGAAAGACTTTGTTTATTATTGTTTGCTATCAGTTCCAGCCACTATTATTCTATTAGTGGTTACCTTTGAAATGATAAATCCACCCAGAATACGATCTTATCAACTCTCATCTATTAAAAGAATGCAAAGTCGGTTATTTCCCTTTAATTTCTATCACCTACAACCAGGGTTTCCTCCTTCGCTTTGATGACGTCTTACCGAACAGACTCAACATTATGTTTTCTAAATATATAAATAGTTATTGACTTACGCAAAAATTGATTACGTCATATATATATACACACACACTGAGGTATTCCCACACAAAGTCTTTTAACTAAAAATAGAACAACAACAGTATTACAGATGAAAGGAATTCCTCTATGACGTTATTGACCCAGTCAAAAGATAAAAAAATAAATAGCGTAACTTCCATTTGGCATACACGACTTAATAGCTGTTTTCGTTGCTCAACTCACGCACGTGCTATCTAGTAGTAAATATCTAGAGATTAGCTGTACCAAGTACTCACCAGATAACTTCTATTACCGACTTCGCACGACTGGCTGGTGGGGTGGAAATGAGTCGACTCAATTGCTAATTATAACATTTGTAAAAGTTGCCTCAGCACAGGTTGAAATGATCAACATTTTCTACGTGGAGAGGCGTCGGTTTCAACTCACTAAACGTTTTACTTTCGAATGAGGTGGACAATGAAATTAGGTGCGTAAGGGGTATCGTAGGAAAAAAAATAGATGATGATGATGATGATGATGATGATTTCAGGGGCGTGGCTACATTGGTTGATTTGGTGCCTGGCACTACATCCATCTTTTAAAAATGGATTATAACAGCATTTAAAATAAAAATGTAAATACCGCCTCTACTTATTTGAGTAAGTCTTTTCTGTATATTTTTTCTTCTTTTGTATTCAAATATAGCATTTCTTAAGTCATTTTCTTCTTATTCTGGCACCACCTTATACTGTAAGCATGCCACGCCACTGATGATGATAATGATGATGATGATGATGATTGATGATGATGATGTGATGGTGATGATGATAGGTGATAATGGTGGTGGTGGTGGTGGTAATGGTTGATGTTGGTGGTGCCAGTGGTGGTGGTGGTGAAGAAGAAGAAGAAGAAGGAGAAGAAGAAGAAGAAGAAGAAGAAGAAGAAAAGAAGAAGAAGAAGAAAGAAGAAGAAGAAGAAGAAGAAAAGAAAAAAGAAAAAGAAGAAGAAGAAGAAGGAGGAGGAGGGGAGGAGGAGGAGGAGGAGGAGGAGAGGAGGAGGGGGAGAAGAAGAAGAAGAGGCGTGAGGCATCAATTCCAGCTTACGAAAAAGATATGTTTTGTTGATGAAATGTGTTTCACTCAGTGCACACTCGGTAGTCTTATTATAAAGACGTAAATCCAGAGGCTTTCTACTTTCCTTGCTTCCCTTCCCTTTCGCTTTCTGGCCGTTTTTCAGGTTTTATCTCCTCCTGGTCGGTAAGTGTAGAGTTCAGTGGCCTTTGTAAGACTGGTTCAACAAATTACCTCAGGAAAGACACGTATCTCAAAATTTGGCCAGAAATCTTTTCCTTCAAATATCGACCAGTTAAAATGACACCTCATCTTGGCAAAAACTCTCAAAGGAAGACTTTACGAAGTCCCAGGTTTGAGAGCTTTTGCAAAGATGAGGTAATTTAAATCGTTCAATATTTGAAGGACGAGTTTTCTGGCCAAAATTTTAAATACACGATTTTCCCGAGTATGGTATTTAACTGGTTAAAGATTATACGCATAATCAGAGGATTGGCGTGGAGGCGTTTGCTCTCTCTCTCCTCTCTCTCTCTCTCTCTCTCTCTCTGATGACGTCACTCGGTTTTGTTATTGTTTTTGCCATCCGTTTTTGTGAGTTGTTCTCACAAAAACTGTATTAACCGACTAAAAAAGGGTTCTGGTTACACAGATTTTTGTGTGTTGGCCCTTTTATATTTCCCGGGATGGAAAAGTTGTAAAACCCCTTGGGCCCAAAAGCGATTCAATTAT
>NW_027623948.1:0-9014 GCF_034508935.2 Berghia stephanieae | reverse complement strand
AACCCCCAAAACCCCTTTTTCCTTATAATGGGGGGGAAAACTTTTTTTAAAATCTAATGATGCTTGGCCCCAAGAATTCGTTTTTCAAAAAAGGACTTTTAATTAAAAAAAACCTTTTTATATCCAGCTCGGGATTAGCCGTATTTATACGGAAATTTCGTAGTAGTAGGGGTCGTTGTGATGGGTATCAAATTTTTTTTTTTTTTTTTTTTTTTTAATGATAAAATCTGTTTGGGAAAAAGAAAAATGTGGTGATAGTGGTGTGAAAATGGTAATGGTGGGGTGGAAACGGTGAGTTTGGGGGGTTAGTGATGGGGAAAATTTTATTGATATTCTTGTTGTTGTTGTTCTTTTCTCTTTTTCTTTTTTCTTTTTTCTTTTCTTTCTTCTTTTTTTATTTTTTTTATTATTTTATTATTATTATTTTATTTTTTATTTTTATTATTATTATATTATTTTATTATTTTTTTTGAATGTTTGATGGTATTCGTTGTTGTATTTTTTGTGGTGTATCAGTTTTTTTTTTGGGTTTCCCATTTACCTTTTTTTTTTTTTTTTCCACCTTCTGTATGTTGGCTCAAATTTTGATTTTTGGAAAAAGCCTAAATTTTAAATAAACTTTGAAATTAAAACTAAAATAAGTTCAGTCGTTGAGATGAAAAGGGCATGCATTTTCTTTGTTGTTATTATAGTGATTTTTGGAAACCCAAGCGTTTTTAATTTAAAGGTATTTTTAAAATCAATTCTTTTAAAAAAATTTAAAAAAAATTTTAAAAAAGTGGCGTTTACAAAGCAAAATTTCCCAATAAACTGCTCAAAGCGCTTTACAAGAGCCCCTCCAACAGCAACACGTACAGAGAACGGCGGACCCCTGTTAACGATATTTCATTTTTTTATTGAGAACAACGCTATTAGCGGACAGGTACTCATTTTAAACCTGGTCTGTGAGAGAATATGTGTAAAGGCCTTTCCAAGGGGCCCCGCTAGGGCCGGGGGTTGGGAAACCCAGGAACTTTCGATCATGCCCCCAAAGACAAAAGGTATAATTTTGTTTATTTTTTTAAATAGATTGTAGTTTCGAATTTGTTGTTTTTGTTAGATTTTTTTTTTGTTTGATTTTTTTTTGTGCTCATTTTATTTTAAAAAATTTGACATAATACCGCAAATTTTTCGTTCGCGTGTTCAAAAACACTTTCCCAAACCTTTTGGGAAAAATTTGGGAGAAATTTTTGTGATAAAAAAACTAGCCCTAAAATGTTTATTATACTTTTATTTTTTTGAGCCCATAAAATTCTTACCAAGAAACCCAACATCCGATAGCTTTTGGAGGCATATCCCAAGGGGATGGATACAAATTTTCCCTGCGGGGAAATAAGCGTGAAATTTTGGGTGCCCCAATGTACAATCTTTGTGAACATGTGGATAAATGCTTAGTTTTTTTTTTTTTTTAAAGGGGGTTTTTTGATAGTTTATTATTTAACCAAAGTACCAAATGCGTTCTCAAAAAAACAACAACCTTAAACAAGACACATGTAACCGATAGCTTTTCTTTTTTTTCCGACAAAGGCAATGTGTTCAAAAATTATTCTTTTTTTTTGACACTTAAAATGGGGAGACCTTCCAAAAGCTACAAAATCCCAAGTTTCTTGTTTATAGGGGATTTTTTAAGTCCCCCCCTTCCCAAACCCCTGCACTAGAATTTTTAAAAAGGGGTTTGGGGGGGGGCCCCCCCCCCCCCCCCCCCCCCTTTTAAAAAAAATTTCCCCCTCCCAAACCCCTCTTTAAATCGGAAAAAGACTTGGGATGTAGTACAAAGGGAAAGGTCCCCCAAAAATGTTAACTAACATTGAAAAAATAACTTGTTTCCAGGGACCCTTTTTTAAGAGGTGCCCTTTCCCCATTCTTCAAAAAAAAAAAAGTCACGCTTCTGCTTTTAAGATAAAAATGATTTATTTCGAGTTTTGAAATAAAAAAAGAATTGAAAACGTTAAAAGAATTAAACATAAAGAATTCCCAGCCTAGATTCTTTTTCATTAAAAGTTAAGTTAAAAAGAAAAAATTCTCGGCTTCTATTGATTAATTGAATTTTTCGGTGTACAATTGGCATCCTATGGAAATACAGCCTAAAAATTTCGAATATGAAGACAAAAATCAAAGCAATTTAAACAAACTTTTTTTTCAAAATTTAAATGTGACTTGAAAGGAAACCCATTTTCAATAAATAGAGTTGAATTGAATAAACCTTTAATAAATTTAGACCAAAAGCTCGCCCGTGGATTCGTAGGCTTTCCCGTTGACTTAAAAGACAGGATGTTTTTGTTTGACTTTCCCCCTGAGAAAAAGGGGACTACCCCCCTTAAAAAACCCCCCTTTACCGGGGGTTAGTGACCAACTTCCCCTTTCGCAACTTGGTGTAAAAATTCGCTTGGGGATCGGCGAGACGGTGGGTTCGCTCGAAAAAGGGTTTACCACAGTCCGAAATTTTTTGCCATCCCGAAAAGAGAATCCAGATATTTGATACTCAAAATTTTTTTTAATTTTAACGGATTCCCTTTGTTTTATGAATGGTTTTGGATGAAAAGGGGTTGCAAAAAGAAGTTTAAAGGTATGTTTATTTATTAAAAGCGCTTTTTTTTTTTTTTTTTATTTGACATGCTTGTGAAAATTTTTAAAAAAAGTTGTTTTTTAAACCCCAAAAAAACGGTTTGATCCTTTTTACTTTTCTTTACAAGTAAAACTAGTTTTTTGGTGTAAAATATAAAATTTTAAAAAAATTTATTTAACTATGCAATATATGTATAAATTTTTTATATTATTAATATATATATATATTTTAAATATATTTGGCTTTTTCTATTGCTTAACTTCGTGGATAATAGTCCTAACGCTTCAAAAATGTTTATTTGGAAGACAATAAAATCGTTTTTATAAAACGCGTATTATATGAATGAAAAATAAATGATGTTACTAAAAACAAAGGAGAAAAAAATATTTTAAATAGCTTTGAAAGCATAAAGGGGTTTTTTGAACCCTCGGAAAAGTAATTTCCACAATTTATCGATGATAATAATGATATGCCCCTTTGGGTTTTAAAATCCCCACCTGCTAACCCCCGGGAGTATGGTTTTATTCACGCACTTTAAAACCCTAATCAAACAAATTTCCAGGAAATCCCTATCACTGATTTGGTTTAAAATCTAAATACGTGGTTTGGCAAAAGCAACATGTTGCTTATCACAGCTATTTACGGCCCGGCTACCAATTCACACAATTTTATGAAGAATTTTGATAAAACCCGTTTTGATAAATAAAATTATTAAGATTTTTTCTTGGTTTAAAGCCTTGTTGTTTTTAAAAAAAAGTATGGTTTTCCACTTAGACACAAAAAATAATCCCAGTTCTAAAAAGGAAACCCTCGATCAAAGCGAGTCGAAAAAATTTTGGGGGTGTACTTTTGCGTTTATTTAAGAAGATTTTTCTCCTCTTTTAATTTAGCAAATTGCCTTTGTTTAAAAATTAAAAAAAAATTTAAAATAAATCCCGTTTCATTCCCCAAGGGGAAAAATTTGGGTCTTTAGGGTTACCCCAAGGGGATGGAATCCCCAGGTGCCATCGCAGGCGGCCGAAAAGTGAGAGGGGGAGGATTGTCAAGGCCCCAACGGGAATGTAATCAAACTCGGTTTCCCTTTTGGGGTAAAAAAGAACCCGTTGGGGAAATCATTGAAATAAAAAAGTTTGGGTTAAGAAACCTCTATACAAAAGTTTTGGGCAAGAAAAAACCTCCCCCTTCCCCCCGGGAAAGTTGGTTTTTTCAATGTCCAATATTCCCCCATTCGTCATCTTTTTTGGTGGGGGGAGGAAAAAGAGCCCCGCAAAAAACCGGTTCGAATCCGCAAAACGAAAAGGGTGGATTTGGTATGTGTCTGCTTGAAATCAACCTCTCTCGACCGCTTGGAAACTTTTGAGTCCATCTTATCAAGAAAAGTATGGGAAAAAACGAAAAAGGACGCTTAATTTAAAAGGTTTAAAAAAACAAAAAAATTCAAGTAAAACCGAATTCTTTTTAAATTTTAAAGGGTTTTTGTTGAAACATTGTCTTTTAAATAAAAATGAACATTTTTTTCCCAAGTGAGTTTAAAAAATTGTTTTCTTTTCATTTTAATTGCTTGTTATTTTTTTTATTTTTTTTTCGCAAAACTTTTTTTTTCAAATTTTTTACAGCAAAATATGATGTTTTAAGAATTTGTTAACCTTTGCATTCCCGTTTCAAAAACTTTTTATTCTAAAAACATTATAGATATTTTTCTCTGGTTTTTGCCATGTATAAGGAAAACTATTTGTTGCTTAACTTGAGCATTCATTAACACAACGAGCAAAATGAACATTAATTTAAAAAAACTTCCTTTTATTTTTTCTCCTTTTATTTCGGAATCCAACAGTGCGAAGAATTCTATTGTGGAATGGATTGAGAACCGAAATCGCCAAAAGTCTCAACAAAGTTTATTGCCAGATTGAAAAACCACAAAGGCTTTTAAAAGGGTTTTGAAAAACAAAAAAACAGAGAAAGGGGTTTTTTAATTTTGCTGAAAATACGTTTAGTTTGATGTTGGCAGAACTTTCAGCTAAATTTGCCCTTTTTTTACTGTCAATTTTGATATGCTGAAAAATATGCTGCATCTCCCCCGTGACTCAACTTAGAAATTTTTTTTTTTCGTTAGACGGTTTTTTAAACGACATTTTCCAGGGCGTTTGCAAATTTCTAAAATTTCCCCCAAAAGGATTGGGGGAGATGGATCGATCCGTTGCCTGTTCACCCGGGATTTTTTCCCCTTATTTTTTTATGGGGTCATCGTACATTGTTTTTTTCCTCCCCTGCAAGGGGTTTGAAAGTCCCGAGAAATAAAAGAGCTGTTATTGAATCCACCCGCCATAAAAGCTAAAACCACCGGAAAAATCGAAAAAAGGGGTTTAAAAATTTTATTGATGGACCATGGCATTTTTTGAAGGCATTGAGTAACGTAATTTTAAACAAAAGTAAAGTGTTGATGTACTCATAGGGCCCTGTTTAAAAGTTTTGGGAATGGTTTCTGATAAAGATGTTATTAAAAATTTAATTTTGATAACGTATTGTTTCCCCCTTTTTCACCAAATGATGAAATAATAATTTTACTTTGGTTTTCAAATTTTGTTTTATGTGAAGATTAAAAAGTTTTCCTTTTAACCAAATCAATAATGAGAAATTATATTTGAAAATTTGAAAAAGCATTCCGCAAATGGTTCATTCAAATCAGGTAAAAAGATTTTTTTTAAAAAAAAATTCGATCTTCTATTTATAAAATTTTTTTCTTAATAAAAAAATTTAAAAACGATTTTACTTGCCCTTGTTTTTTAAAATTTTTTGGAGGTAACCGTGGAAGAGATTTTGAAATGTAATCCCCTTTTTATCAAATAATTAAAAGGGAAAAACAGAGATCCTGGGAAATTATCACGCTTTTACCGTTTGTGAGAAAACAAACCCAAAAACTTAACAACCCCCAAAAGAGAAAGGCCCCCGACAATTAAATCGTGGCCAACAAGACCAATCGGATCCCCCCCACCTCCCTACCCCTTTTCTCTCTTCTTCTTTTTCTCTCTCTCTCTCTCTACCTCTCTCTCTTTCTTTCTTCTCTCTCCCCCTCTTCCCTCTTCCTCTCTCCCCCTCCTTCCCCTTTCTCTCCCCTTCTCTCCTTCTCTTTTTTCTCTTCTCTCTCTCTCTCTTTCAAATTGACTTGCTCGCTACGCACTTTTTATTCCTATTTAAAAATTCATTGATAGACGCTTATCCGTCTTACTTTGAAAAAAAAACCCAACAAACAAAATTTTAAAAAATTGGGAAAACCGATTTTAGATACGGAAGTCCCTATTTATTTTTGCCCCGAAATGATAATCTTAAGCAATGATATTTGAAAGGAATTTCTGCCCAAAATTTTAAATCGTGTTTGTGGGTACGTCAAATTGTGATTTAGTGGTAAAAAAACACCTTTGGGTATGTAGGAATGGGGTTTGGTCGGAAAAAAACTCTTTTTTTTATTGGGGGTAAAAATGACATTTTATTATTTTGGGCGTAAAAATGACCTTTGGTTATGGGAAATTTTGGGAAAAAGTTTTTAATGGATATAAAACAAATGTTTTGATCAAATGGGGTTTATTCGGATTCTATCTAGATTTTTCTTCACTTTGGGACATTCCCTAGGCTAATTTTTGCATTTTGCGCAAATTCTAACATCTAAATAAGATCTTTAAATTTTGGACTTAGTATTCCAGTATTTTAAAAACGATGGTTTCTGTCAAAAAGAATTAACTTTTGGGTGATTTTAGGGGTGGAAATTTATGAAATGATTGAAATTTGACCCTGCATTTTGTTTAGATTTTTCAACAAAAAAAGCTTAAGAAAAAGAAACTTTAAAAATTTGGGCTTTGTTTTTAAGGGCTTGGGGAATGTACTTTCAATTATCTAATTTGGCCCCTTTAAATCTTTTTTTTTTAACCTTTCAACCTGGAAAAATTATTTTTCCCTTATAAAAAACCATATTGACATTGCCTTAACTTTTTTGCACTACGCACACACCATCACCATCAATTTTTTTTAACTCTCTTTTACTCGGGATATTCACCCCCTGACATTATCGTTTCCCAAGTACCACTTTTTTTTTTGCCTCATCTCAAATTCCCCCTCATCATTACACATCATTATTATCTTATCATATCTCAAATCATCCCCCATCATCACCCCATACTTTTCCCCGCAAAAAAAGCAGGGTGTTTTCGGATTTTGTTCGCCTTATTTTTACCAAATTTTAACTAATGTCATGACGTCAAGCTTGAAGGGTTTTTGCGAGCGAGAAGGGGGACTTGCTCATTTTTTTTTTTTGGGCTGAAAAATTTTCTTTGCCCTGATTTCGGGTGGGTTTGGTTTTAGCAACCTGCAAATCGTTCGTGGTCTTTTACCTTCCCTTTTGAAATGGGTTGATTTAAATTAAATCAGATGTGATTTTTGAAAATCAGCAAAATTACAGAAAAGAAGCGGGTTAAATGTTTTTTTAATAAAAATTGGTGGGGGTCTTTTTGGGCAGGAAAGGAGTTATCAAAGGTAGTGACCAATCCCGGGCAACGATTTTTCGGAATAAAAAAAACCACCGAGACAAATAACAAAGCAAAAAAACAAAAAAAACAAAATCAAAAAAAGTTGAAGTAGTAAAGTGTTGTGGTGTTTTGTAGTGTAGTAGTGTGTAGTAGGTGTGTGTGTTGTGGTGGGGCAGTGTGTCTGGTGTGTAGTTGTTGTTGGTTTTGGTTTTTTTGTTTAGAGTAGTTTGAGTAGTAGTGTGTGTGTGTGTGCTGTTGTTTTTAATGGTAGCATAGCGGCGGTTATTTTTCCCGTTGGGGAATGTTGGGGGAGTTTCCCCCGGGCTAATTTTGGGGTGGGGTTTTGAAACCCCGGCTTTACCGGGAAAGGGGGTATTGCCTAATGCCATGCTCGGGTTTTTTTAACTTTAAATTTTGACAACCGACTTCGGGCCCGTAACCCGATTCCCCTTTTGAGCTCGCGCAAATTCATGGGTCGAAAAAATCTTTTTGGCTATGTGGTCTGTTGTTGACTTCGTTTGGTAGAAGGTCCCGGGTTCGCTCGCTCGGGCCGAAACCCTTTGAAAAGGCTTTTATTTAATTTTTTTCAAATCTCGGGTTTAAAAAAATACCTGGTGTTAAAAGCTTTTTCTGTCCGAAAAAAAAAATTTCAAAAATTTGCCCCAACGGGGGTTTGGGGCCCGTCCTTTTGTTTGTGTGCTGTTGGCCAGGGGCTTTGTAAAAAGGCTTGGACGTTTAGTGGATTCGCCTATTTAAAAAAAGGCTCAATTTTTTCCTTCTCTACGACATTGGCCCTTTGAAAGCTGTTGAAAAAAAATATGTGGCTAAAAAATCGTATGTTTCGTTGAATATGTTTAAATAAATTTTTTTTGTGCTTACCCCCGTAAAGACTTTGAAGCATTTCGTTGATAGGCGATATTAAAATCAAAAAAAAAATATGTACACTTTTCGCAGCCTTAGGTTATAAGTCGTTGTTGTTGACGTTTTGGCCCCCAAATTTTGTTGTTACTTGTCTTTTATTGGTCGTTTTCTTTTGGTTTTGTGGCTCTGTGGTCTGTAGTGGGCAATTTTCCTTTGGTCGGAAGGTCCCCCGGGTTCGAGTCTCTCCTCTAGCGGCTCAAAATTGTCCTTGAAAAAACCCTTGAAATTTTATTTTCTACCCGTACTCAGATGTAAAATGTGTACCTGGCCATTTTTTCATACGCTGTCGAAAATTATTTTAAAATGACTCGCATTAGGCGCCATGTCCCGTCCCAAAAATTAAGTTTGTGTTAGTAGAAAAATTTGTAAAGCGTTTTGAGCACGTTTCGTGGTATTGCTCTTAAAAAACCCCTTTAAAAATTTTAATTTTCGTTTCGATGTATATAAAAAATGCGGAATCGGAAGCAACTTGTTTTGAGGGGGCATTGGCACGCTTGCGGTATTGCGATTTTTAAAAAAACTAATTTTTTTAAAAGTCATTTTTTGTCTTTATGTAGAGGCTTTAAAAGGTGCGGAGAGAGAAAGCAAGTTGTTTTAATTCCCTCCCATTTGTTTTTTTACGTACATCTATAAACGTTGATGTATGTAATCTTAAGTAAAGATTTTGAAAAGGGAAAGAAAATGACGTCACTAAAATTTTGTTTTTTTTTTTTGAAATCTTTTTTTGTTTATGTATAATTTTAAATTATTTCAAACGACTAAAAAATTACGTTTTTATTTATTTTTTTTTCTTTTTTTTCGTTTAATCATTGTGGGTTTGTTGGTATTTTTAACTAAAGAAAACCTCTGGTAGACAAAACAAACTAAAAAAAAGAACTTTGTTTTAAAAAACTGGGAGAGAGAGAGAGAGGAGGAAGGAGAGAGAGAGGGGAGGGGGAAAAAAGGGGGGGGGGGGGGGGGTATGTTTTGAA
>NW_027623947.1:0-9015 GCF_034508935.2 Berghia stephanieae | reverse complement strand
CCTCTCAATTAATTTGTTATTTTTTATTATTCGTAAAGATGCAGCTTCTCTAGAAAAAACCGTTTACATTTTCTCGAATAAAACTTTTTTAAAATTCGGAAATAGAATGTTAAAATCATATCGGTAAGGGAAATTATAAAAGATCATGTATTGGTAGTTTGTTTCACTCTATTTTTATTGATCTTTTTTTTTAAAATGTTTAAAAAGGTTTTTTGGGGTGTAACATATTGCGTGCAATAAAAGGATCAATAGAGTGAAAAACCCCATTTTTTACATGAGGGCCAAAATGAAATAACATTGTAATGTTTGGCATTTATTTTTCCCAAAAAACGGAAAGATACGCCCTTTTACGATGGAAAAGACAAAATATCTTAAATAAGAGGGAATTTTTTTTTTGTGTTGTCTGCCATTAAATGCAACTATAGGGGTGCTCTAAAGTTCAGTTGAGTTTTTATAATTAATTTGGCATGACTTTCTTATTTGGTATCTCATTCTCCTTTCTTAGATCAACTCCAAAATTTTGTCCACTAAGTAGCCAAATGTTTTGATTGACTTGAAAAATTAATCCACGACAAGAGGTACCTTTTTAACTAAATTAATTCAGTTCAATAAAAATATAATTTTCTGTTAATGATAATCAAGACACTGATGGATAACATATATTTTTTTTCAACTTTGGTGTAATTTGATTCAGTGAAGTCAAAGTTTTAAAACTGTTTCCTTGGTCTGCACTTTGTAGTGGTCACATGGTATCTATAATGAAATCCCTTTTGTAACACTGGTCGTCTTCTGTGCTTCAAACTTCAAGGACTCGGAAACAGATACTGAAAGTGTAAAATTTTCCTCTGTGTTCATCAAAAGACAGCCCATTTCATGGACAGGATATAGTTGAAATCAAAGTTATATATGCATATTAAAAAACTACTTCTTTTTTACTTATTTTATTTATGTATTATTAATTAATTAATTTATTTATTATATTATTATTATTATTATTATTATTATTATTATTATTATTATTAATTATTATTATTGTTGTTGTTATTGTTATTTTATTATTATATATTATATTATTATTATTTTTTATTATTATTATTATTATTTTTATTATTGTTATTATTATTATTATTATTTGGTTATGACAATTTTCTGTGATATATCTTAAAGTGAAAATAATTTTGTGAAAACACATATGAAATGAAGTATAACGAGTGGATTTTTAAGATGTTATTTATATATCAGTTTTGCCTTTTTACTGCGATTGATGGCTTGGCACAAATATATATGCACAGCTTTCAACTTTAGATGCACTTATGTATGACAAATTCAAGTTGAAAAGAACAGGAATATTTTGAGGTTGAACTAACAAGAAGTCAGAGACTTGGTCCTGGTGATGTTTTGGTTAAGATTTATTTTTTTTTAGACGTTTTTTTCCCTTTCAAATTCTAATGAATATTTCCTGTACAACCTGACCAATTAATCTAATCAATCTCTTTTGGTTTAAAATTTGATTATGACTTATAGATATTTGGCTTTGAAATTTAACTTAACAAATTTAAATAAACAAAACTAAAACAGAAAAAATTAAATATGTGCTTTGACTCTAGACAAGACTGTCATTATATTTCGTTTTGCCGCAATTTGCAATTTCAATTATAGTAGCTCGATAATTTGACCAATTATTTTAAGTACCGTATAATTAAATCTAAAGCACTTTTTTTTGTTGTTAAAATTTAATAGCCCTGAATCCATTTTGCTTTGAAACATAACTTTACAAATTTATAGAAAAGCATGAAAATAGAATGTTTGCATGACACAAAGTAAAACTGTAAATTTGATGTCTTTGCTGCCTTTGGCTAGCCGTCTTTACTTTTAGAAACGTAATCACTTTTTGTAAAAAGCATGCTTGTCAGTCTTTGTGTTATACCTACTGATAAGACACAAATTATACAAGTCAACTTTACTCATTTTGATGTTTTTATCTGTCGGTCCTGACAAAATTCAAATTAAAAGAATAGACTGAACTAAAGGGGTCCACTTTTCAAATAAAGAAACAATTAGACCAAGTCCATTCATTATGCAATACATTACAGTCAACAACACTGGTCTTTGTGAAAGATCATGTCAACCAAAAGGTATGATACCGGGACTGGGAGAATGTATGGGTTGCCAGAAGAGTAGTTAATGTAAGAGGTCGGCCTCAATTCTTTGTCCAATTATCGATTTTCATAACCAAACAGAAAAGTGATTTAGAATCATTTTGATTTAACTGCATTTTTATTCGTTAACTGAATCAAAAATAAAGGAAAGCACCCCTTTTTTGCCTGTCTACATAAGTTTCTTCTGCACGTGTATCATCTTCATTAGATATCACTTGGCTTTGTTTTAATTTTCAAATAGACAAAATTATATCTATTTAAAGTTACCTCTCTTTGTTTGGGCATTTTGCCTAAAATTAATCTTTTAATTATTTTTTGTGCTGAAAGGGTTCCTTCTTGTTGAAATGATAGATAAAAATTTTCCCTTTTGAAGGGGTGATTTTAAAAACCTGTTCATTTTAAACCCTAGAGTTTGAAAATGATTTATTTCTTTTCAATCTTTTTTAAAACTACTTGGGAAGCCAAAGGATAACCCAATTTTTTTAAAAAACCCATTTTACGGTTTTTTTCTATAAACCAAAAGAAAACAAGTTTTTTCCATGTTAACCCCCTAAAAAAAATTAACAAAAAATAGCGATTTCGTTGAATGGGGGAAAAAAAAAATAGTTTTTGGGGGGGTTTTTTAAAAGTCATTTCAATTTAATTTAAAAACGGTTTGTGGTCTTGTGATTTTGACATCATTTTCGGATCAAAAAAGGTTTTTGGGTTTGACCCCTTTCCCCGGCCTTTGTTGAGCCCCTTTGGAAAAAAGGCTCTTTACCACTTTTCTCACTCCCCATAAAATTTTAAAATGAGAAACCTGGTTTTTAAACATTTTTTTTGGGTTAAAAAAAATTGAAATATCGTTTAAAACAGGTGTCTCGCCCTTTTATGTTAGTGTTGCAGTTGGTCGGGCCCCCCGAAAAAACGCTTTTAGAAATTTTTAGTGTATTTGCCCTATAAAAAAGCAAAAATCTTTTTTTTTATAAGAAAAACCGAAAATTGGAAATTTTTGGTTTCTTTTATTCAAAACATACTCTTTTTTAAATCTTTTTTTATTGCATTTTAGAAAAAAACGTGGGGTTTTTATTTAATAATAACTGCTGTTCATTTGTCTTTTTAAAATTTGAATTCCCTTTAATAGTTCAAAAAAAAGAAGCGATCTCTGTTTTTTGAAAAGGGGGAATTTTGAGCTGCTAGAAGCGGAAAACTTTTAAAAAATTTTGAAAAAAAATACGCCCAAATCGGGAAAAAGGGAGGGGGGAAATGTGTTTTTTGGATAAAAAGGGTTTTCTTTGGGTTTAGGGTTACCAGGGCAAGTATGTTGTGTGTATTTTTTTTAAACCCAAAATTTTTTTTCTAAAAATGCAAAAAAAAAAGGATGAGTGCATTTTTGGGTTTTTTCCCCTTTTTTTGAAAAACCAAAAGAAACGTTTTGATGACACCGAGAGAATAAAATTTTTAAAAGAGGGGGTTAAAAGGATGTTTTTGGGAAATTTCCAGGAAAAAAGTAACTTGTGTGAATAAAAACCCCTTTTAAAAACAATTTTGAAAGAACAAAAGGCGATGCTTTAACAGATTTTGGGTTTAAATAAATTGTTTTGAAAGGGGAAAATAGGGGAAAATTAAAATGTAAAAAAAGGAAAATCAGATATAATAAAAAAACTATGAATTTAACTCTCATGTCATCTCATCGTTTGCCCTGGAAGATTTTTTTTTAAAGAATGGTAGTTTTTAACCCCTTGTAAAAATTATTACCTATTATCTCAATTTTTTGAGCCCTTTTTATCTTTACTATTTGCTGTTTAAAAAAAACCTATAAAAATCATTTTCCCATTTGTCTCATCCCAGTGGAGGGTTTTTGGAGAAAATTTTCGCACAAGTTGTAAGGTATGAACTTTTTATATCAATCCCTGCAAAGATCATTGTCTCGCACAATGTGGTGGGTGGGAGAAAAACTTTATACTTTTTTGGTCCCCGAGCTTATAAATTTTTATTTATTATTTAAGAAAGTTGAAACACGATGAAAGGGGTTAAAATTGCCTTGGTGCATGAAATGTTAATTTTTGCGGTTTGATACTCCCTCATTGTTGTTGAAACTCTCTGTCAAACTTCTTTCCAAACGAAATTTTTATTGACTAACCCAAAACCCCAAAAATGTTTTTTTGGTTATCGACCTGCAAATTTTCGCATGTGGTGCGTGCAGTTAATGGTCAATGTTGGGTCATGCCATTATAGAAATTAAAAAAGGTTTTTGATTCCCGTGATACAATGGCTTTTAATTCCAAATTTTAAATTAAAATTTAAAAATTTTAAAAAGCCTCATTTGAACCACCTTATGTGTTTTGTTGAATGCCTTTTAGATTTTTTAAAAATTCAAATTTAAATGATGGTTTGTGTCCCCCAAAAAAGAGTTACTGAGGGTTTAAAAAATTTTTTAACAAAGGGTTTTTTTTTCACTGATTATTTTTTTGATTTATTTTTAAAAATCTGTTTTGTCTTCAATTCAACCATATTTTTAAAATTTTATGTTAATCAAATTTTTGGCCCCTTTGGGGGGGGTTCCTGACCTCCCCTAGTGGGGAGTGGGGTACATAAATGTGTTTCTACCCCTTATATCTGTTTTCCCAAAATGCTTTATGTCTTTTTTCTTTGGGAAAAAGATTACTTGGTTTTGTCCTGGCCTAGTGGGAGGGAAAAAAGTCAAAAGAAAAGTTATTGTTTTGGGAGATGATATTTTTTTCCTTGTAAAACATCTCTCTGGGTTTGTATTATTTTATTTGTTTTTTTGGTTTTATAGTGTAAGCATTTGAGTGAATTTCCCCTTTGGTTTGGGTTTTTTGTTGTTTCCGGTGGACTTTTTGGGGGATCTCAAACTTTCTAAAATTTTGGGGGTGTGCTTTGGAAACTAATCGATACCCCTTTTTTTTCCGCCCCCCCATTCTTTCTTTTTTTGGATGCTTTAATTGTTTAATTTTTGGGTGGGGACCCGACCTCCATAGCGGGGGGGGGGTTTTTATGTGTTTTTTTTCCCCTTTTCTGTTTTCCAAATGGGTTTCTGTCTTTGTCTTGGAATGGGGAAATTTCTTGGTTTTGCCGGCCCTGGCCCGGGGCCCCGGCTGGGGGGAAAAAGTCAAAACCCCTATTTTTTTTTTGAGAGAAATATTTTTTTCCCGTAAATTTATCTCTTGTTATATTTTTTTTATTTTTTTTTTTAATGTACGTGTAATCATCGAGGGGTATTCCCCCTTGTTGGATTTTGTGTTGTGTCCGGATGAGACTTATAGGTGTCTAAAAAATGTACATTGTTTGGGTTTTCTTTGGAATCTAATCTGATCCCCATTTGGGTTCCCCAATTTTCCCCCTTTTTCTTAATCTCTTTGGGTGCTTTAATTGTAATTCTAGAACTTTCGACTATCCCCTTTTCTTCCTTTTTTTTGGGGCTGATATAACCTAAATGTGTTGCAAGCGCCCTAAAAAACCCCTTTAAAAAAAAAAAAAAAACAATTTTAATTCTAGAACTTTTTACTATCCCTTTTTTTTTTTTACTGGCCCCTGATATAAACCCAAAAGTGTTTCAAAAAACCGTAAAACCCCTTAAAAACCCTTTAAAAAAAAAATAAAAAAAATTCTGAAATGTAATTCGTAATGCTCGATTGTAAAGGATACCCTTCGTCCCCGAAAGACAACTCCCGGCAAATTTTATTTTTTAAAACAAACCCGACCGGCCTTTTGGCCTAAATTCCCCCCCTGATTACCTTCCAATTTTGCCAGGGAATTGGCCCGGCTTTTTTTTTGATTTTTTTCAAGAAATAGACCCTTGTTTGATACTGGTGCACAAAGGTTGTGGTAAAAACCCCATTGTAAAGCTACCAAACCCCTCTCTTGATTTTTTTTTTTTTTAAATCGGTTTTAAAAAATTTTTCAAAACCGGTTTTAAAAAAAGATAAATAATCAACATAAAAATTTGATTTTTAAGCATTCGGGGTTGCAACAGCTCATAACTTGGAATGTGGTACGTGAAAATTTGATGGGGTTGCTGTAAAACGGAAAAAAAAATTTTGTTTTTTAGTAGTGTTCACGGGGGTAAAAAAAGGGCCAAAAAAAATTTACTCTTTTCATTCTCTTTGGGGGCTCGTCCCCGATTTTCTCAAATCCGGAAGAAAAAAGGCAGTTGGGTGCCCGGGGTAAATTCTCCGGTGTGGGTTACCCTTAGTGTCAAAAATTTAAAACGTTAAAAAAAAAAAAAAATTGGGGAGAGATTTTGGTTTCTTTGGGCCTTTTTACGTATATTTTTTTGACGCAGAAAGCAAAAAATTTTGGGAAAAAAAAAAAAATTTTAAAAGAAAATAGGTACAAACCCCCCAAAGCAAAAAGACAAATACAATTTAAAAAGAAAAAAAACATCCAATAAATAAGCACATTATATCACCCCAGTCGATGCAGGCTGATTTTTTTTTTTTATTATTTTTATTTTTTTTTTTTTTTGGGTAAAAAGGGTTTTTTTGTTTTTCTTTCCCCTTTTGGGTTCTGACACTGTTGCATACATCCTTTTTGGATCTTTATTTACATCGTCCCGGCCCTTCCCTTTCTCCTTATGAACTTTTTCGAAAAATGGGGAATTGAAATAAACGACATCTAGCCATCCATTAATGTTGCCCCCTCCATTTTCTTAAATGCTCTTTTTCCCCTGTATTTTTCCCCCTTTCCGGTTTTTGCAATGTCTTTCTTTGTACGGGAATAAGTTTAAAGCCTTTAAAATAAGTAAAAAAGGGTTTGGCCCAGTTTTGTAACCCCCAAAATTTGGGGCCCCAAGTCTTAACTGAAAATTCAGTTTTAAGGCTTCTATCTTTTCCCCGCCCCCAATGGGTCAGTGTTTAGCCTTTTGACTCTTTTAGAAACCCCCTGGTCTGAGGGGTTTTGATACCCCGATACGCGCTAAAAAATCAGAAAAAATAACAGGGGATTTTTTCCCAAAGGTCCTTGCGGTGCTCCTTCCCGCGAAAAGGGAAACAGTCGGGGTGAGTGTGCGTGTCATGTGATTGTCAAAATTTTTTGTTTTTATTGGTTTTGGGGTTTTTTTTTAGAAAATTTGGAGGGAAAACCTTTTTAATGGGAATCGCCCTGGGGCCCCCTTTTTACAAGAGACAATGAGCTGCATCAGGAGCCCCCAAAAACTTTTGGGGGGTTTTTCGGTCCCCCAAAAAATGGGTCGGGGGGTTTGTTAAATTCTATAATAGTTTTTGAAAAAAAAGAAAAAAAAATTACCCTCCCGAAATTTTCCCAGAGTAAAAAACGAGGTGACAATGTGCGATGATGTGAAAGATGTGATAAAAATAATAAAATAATAACAATAATAAATAATAATGATAATAACCTTTTAAAAATAATAATAGGCTAATAATAAAAAAAAATAAAAATAATTAAAAAATAAAATAATAATTTAAATTTAAAAATTTTTTTTTTATTATTATTATTATTATTTTTATTTTTATTATTATTATTTTATTTTATTATTATTTATTATTATTTTTATGGTCTTATTTTGGGGAAAGGTATCCTCAACCATGAGGCCTTGGCCCCCCTAATTTAAACCAAAAAAAAATAGAAAATAGGGGGGAAAACTCAAAAAGAAATGTTTTTAATTTATTTTAACCCACAATGATTTGGGGCTCCCCAATGCTTGTGGAAAAAATGTTCCTTACAGACGGACCAAAAAGAGAAAGGAAGGCAAATAAATGAGAAAAGGACCTTGTTCCCCCCTTTTTTACGAATGCGTGAGACAGCCCAAACGGAGGGGGCGTTTTGGGGGAAAAAAAAAAATGGGTTGTAATACTCTTAAACAGTCGTAACGTCACTTCCCTTTCCCAAGAAACATGGTAAATTAAACACTGGCTTAAAATACGAAAAAAATGGCGGGCCCGTATGAAATATTTCCCCGGGGAGCGTTTAAAAAACGTATCCGAGAGGAAAAAAAAAAATTTTTTTTTTTTTATGTTTTGACTTTTTAAATTCTGATCAAAGGGATTGAAAAAAAACTTGCCGCTTTAAGAAAAAAAATAATGATTTTCTTTGTATCCCCCAAAAAGGGGCCCCCGTTGCCGGGGGGGGGAATCGAATTGAAACCAATTCGGTTGGATGGTATGCGGTAATACGCCCATTTTTAGGGTGGTGGGGGTAAGGGTAAAAAAAATTTTTATTTACGTCAGCGTGGAGGTGGTGGTGCTGAGGGAAAACGACACCTCGACAACGCAAAAAACAGTGGGTTTTGGGATGTGGGGGGGGGGGCGTGATGGTTTTTTAATGGTGGGGGCGGATTTTGGTTTTGCGTTGGGCCCCCAACAACCGTTGTGTTACAGCTTGATTTTTCGGGGAAAACAATGGTGAGTAAAAATCCTTTAAAAGGTAAAAAAAAAAGGGGGGGTTTTTAAAAAATTTGGTTTGGTATAAAAACCAAAAGAAAAAAAAAAAAATACAAAAAATTTTTTGAGATTTTTAAATTTATTTCAGTAGTTTAAAAAGAAACCCCAAAAATTAAAACCCATAAAAAAAAAAAAAAATTTTAAGAATAAAAATTTAAAGCAAAACAAAGGAAGGCCAGGTTTAAAAAAAAAAAGTTTCCCCCCTGTTGGGTATTCAAAAAACAGTAAAATTAGGGGGCCCCCCAAAAAAAATCAAAAAGGGAGAAGCACTGGCAAAAATTTCAGCTCCCTTCCAAGTAAAAAAATAGAAAAAAAAAAACCTTTTTAAAAATTTTGGGTTTAGGTGGAAAAAGGGAAAAAAAATTCATAAATACCGATCAGCTAAAAATGTCCCCCATATGGGTATTTTTGGGAAAAAAAGGGGAAAAAATTTTTTTTTAAAATTTTTCAAAAGT
>NW_027623946.1:0-9015 GCF_034508935.2 Berghia stephanieae | reverse complement strand
TATTTAAACCCAGATTCTTTCTTAGAATAAACCCAAATGTCTTCCCCCAGATTCTTCCAAATCAACAAATATCTTCCCGATTCTTTCTTAGAATCAAAAAAAAATGTCTTCCCCCAGATTCTCCCCGAATCAAAAAAAATATTTTCCCCCCGATTTTCTCAGAATCAACAAAAAATCTTCACCCAGTTTCTTACACAGAATCAACAAAATGTTTCCCCCAGATTTTTCCCTTAGAATCAACAAAATATTTCCCCCAGATTTCTTTAGAATCAACAAAACATCCTAACCAGTTCTTTTTAGAATCAAAAAAATTTCTTCACCAATTCTTTCTTAAAATCAATAAAATATCTTCCCCAGATTCTCTCTCAGAATCAACAAAATTCTTCCCCGATTCACAAAAATAAAACCCTTACTTACTATAGTGCAAGAAAGTCAGAAAAAAGTTTTAATCAGACCTCACAGGGCCAAACCAATTTTTCTCCAGTTCCTAACGGAAAAATTCCCCCAACAACCACCTTTTTCCTTACAAAAGGGAGGGGGGGACAATGGGGCTTTACAGCGCGAGACGCTTTCGCGCAAAGTCAGTGACCCGTATATATGTAGGACTGACAACTTAAAAACCGAAAAAAAAAAATTTACCGAAATTGTTTTACACTTGGTTAATGACATTTTTTAAAACCTTAAATGGATCCCAATTTGCTTTAAGCCAAAGATTTTATCTATCTAAAGTTTAAAACAACTCCTAACCCGTCTCAACCTTGTTTGGTCGCGATTTCTTGAATGCACAAAATAAGAACCCACTTCTGCCCAAATTATGTCAAAAGTGCGCATAAACGTAGCTTTGTAGCGCAGTTTGCAACCCTTTTTTATTGGTGCTAATTCAAGCTCGACCCGATCAAAAACCAAAACAATCGTTGATAAGGTTTTGAACTAAATGAAGTATTTTTTATTAAATATAACAAAGATATTATGAGATATGAAATGAAAGTGTGTATAAGTTGAAATCAAAGGGGTTACAAAAATTTTGGGTTGGTGTGAGTGAAATTTTATATGAAAGCGATTGAAAAATATAAATTTTAAAACAATTTTACATATTTACCAAACCCCTACCCCAATGACAATTCCGTAGGTTGCAAACCCCTACAGTCATACAGGAAAAAATAAAAAATAATAACTAAACCAAACCGACGTGTAGAAGAAAACCAAAAAAGGGTTTTTTGATATTCAACCCAAAAAATGTGGTTGTTCTAAATTTTTATTTTTTCTCTTCTTGAAAAAAGTGCTGATTCCACATATTCTAAACAAACATTTGTTTCTCAATGTTCTGATATTAAAAAAAGCAAAAGGTTTTCACAGGTACTTATAAAAACGGGAAAAGTTAGTTTTTTAGTGTCAAGATGAGCGTTTGCCCAAAATTGGCTTGTTTAAAACCAGCCTCAAAGGGTCATTTACTTTAAGAAAAAAAAATGATTTTGTTTTAAAGATTCATTCGAATATAACTCTTTATATTCGAACCACTAATAGTTTTCTTTAAAATGAGTAAATATTTATTTTACTTTAACAAATAAAATTTTTAAGTTGTTAATATTGCTTTCTTTGTAATATGAAATAATAATGCTTTATAGCAAGAAAAGCTTATTTTCTTTACAAAAAGAATATATTACAAAATTAATTTCATTATCTGATTAATTAAAAGGAATCAAAATTTAAAGTGTTTTTATGATATTGATATCAAAAACCCAAAACAAAAATTTTAATCACAACATTTTATTCAAAAACTACCCGAGCCGAAAGATTATAGAAATCACAAAAAGTTTTTACACAAGACTTTAATCAAATTAACAAGAGTTATAAAAACCCAAATTTTTCGCTAAAAACTTGAGACCACAAAGTCTAACAAGGACTTAAAATCACACTTACCAAGAGTTAACACAAAACGTGTTTCAGCCAAAATTTGACCCCTAAAAAGTCTACACAAGATTTAACCCAACTCTACAAAAAAGAGTTAAAAAAATGAGCCTAAAAGACTCGCTGTGGTTATCGTTAGAGCTATGGCTAAAAGACCCCCGCTGTCTGGTTTTTTTGGACAAAGAGCCAAAAAGACCCCGCTGAGTGGTTAAAGAAATGCTCAAAACTCTGGCATTTAGGCAAAAATAAAGCAAACGAAGAAAAATTTACCCACACAAACGGATGTTAGTTTTCCGTAAACATCTAAAATTTCCTTAAAACTCCCCCAGATTCCAAAATCATGGACAAAAAAAAAACCCTCCGATCCCCGGACACCCTATATCAAGGAAAAATAAATTCGCCCCCCCATAGTTACGAGATATCAATCAACCCAACCATAACAAAGTCACTCCCGTAGAATACAGGGCCCCCTTTTTGCTTTAAGTTTCGGGAAAAAACAAGATTGTGCCTTTCTAAAAATAACCCCCACACTCGTAGTTTAATTCAAACTTCCGGCCATGGGTGCATGTCGATCCCTGTATAACAAAAGAAGGGTTGTTCCCGGGGGATTACAATAACAACAACAATAACACGAGCGTACATCCTGTCGTAAATGACGCCACAGGAACATTTCGTTCATGATGATGTATGTGTTATGAGATGTGATGTTGTGATGATGATGATTTTGTGAGGATGTGGTGGCAGTGGGTGTAATGATGATGATGGTGATGTTGATGTGATGATGATGTGTGATGTTGATGAATGATGATGATGTGTATGTGATGATGAGGGTTGCTGGGTGATGATGATGATGATGTGTGAGTGATGATGATGATTTTTGATGATGATGTATTGATGATGATGATGATGATGTGTGATGTATGATGATGAGATGGATGTGATGATGTGATGTGATGATGTGAGATGATGATGTGATGATGATGATGTGAGACGATGTTGATGATGATGTGTGATGACGATGTTTTGATGTGATGTGATGATGTGAGATGATGAGAGATGTGATGATGTGATGATGATGATAAAATTTAAAATAATATATAATTAAAACAAAAGCGCAAAGGGTTTACAAGTATTTTTGGGGGGATGTGGAAAAATAGGTAAAAAAATAAAAAAACTAAAAACAATACATATTAAAAAATATCTCATAATATATTTTTTTTTGGCAAAAAACCCTTTTTATAATGTGTTAAATGTAAATGTGTAAAGTAATTGATTAATTGAGAGGCATGCTACAAAACCCAATTATATATACATATGTGAAAGATATTTCGAAAGATGACGTCATCAGGCCTTTTTTATTGTTTTTGCCATCCGCGTTTGTGAGTTGTTCTCACAAAAACTTTTTAAACCGGTAAAAAAGTTCTGGTTCACGGTTTGTGGTTGGTCCGTTATACTTGGATGGAATTTTGAACCCTTTGGGCCAAAGCGATTTATCTATGGGAAAATGAATGAAATACTTTTTTTTAAAAAATGTTTTAATTTCCCATTTTTGACGGGTTTGGGCATCTATCTACTAAGGGAAACCCCATCAAAAACCGTCTATATTCTTATTTTTTCACGGCAGAACGTTATTAATGGCGCGTTTTTTTGGTTTTTCTCAGGTCCATCTAACCCCTGGTATGGCGTCCCATTGGGGGGTTCCCCATGGGTCTAGGAACCCCCCCGGGTAGAAAACCCACTGCTACAGAAAGAGTCATTTTTCTTATAGATGTATGCAGATGAGTACTCAGGCCTTTTTTATTGTTTTTTGCCATCAGCATTTGCGGGGTTTTTTCACTAAACTTTATTTAACCCGGCGATAAAAGTTCATGGTTACACAGTAATGTAATAGTGTAGTAGAACTATTTACTTACTTTCTCTACAACTATACACTACTACTTTTACTTATACTACTACATACTCTATTACTATAATATACTATATACTACTACTTTCTACATATATACTATACTATAATCTACTATACTTCTACTACTCTACTACTTTATACTTTTCCTATACTACTACTACTACACTATATACTACCCCCTACTATAAATACCCCATACTACTATACTATTATAATAATATACTACTACTATATATATACTAATACTAAATATATATAATACTACATACTTACAATACTTACTATACTACTATATACTTTTACTCTACTATATACTACTCTACACTACTCTATTACTACCATACTATTTCACTATTTTTACTACTACTATAATCTACTAATATACTACTACTATACACTACCAGTGGAGAGCATTTACGCGCAGACCAATGAAAGCCAAATTTTGGGAAATTGCTCTGACGCAAACCCCTTTACGCCCAAAACTATTACGGATTGCCCAAATGGCATAATGTGAGAAAACTTAAACCGGAACAGTACACAGGGAAACGAGAATTATGGGGGGGCCCCGGGTTTAAAATTTAAATACTGGGCCTGGTGAGGTTGGGTAATTTCATCAGGACAAACTACATGCACTTATTTTTTTTCTGGGCTACCCGAGAAAGACATTTTTAACCAAAATATGAAGCAAAAGCATTGCAGTCGGAACCCAAAACGATGAATTTTTCGTAGTTCTAATCAAAATTTACAATTTTAAGCATCATCCTGTGCAATGCCCAAACCCAAACCAAACCAACCAACCAACAAACCAACCAACCAACCAAAACCCAACAACCAACCCAAACCCCCCAACAACCCCCCAACAAAAACCCAAACCAAACCCCAAAAACCAACCAACCAACCAAAAAAAACCCCCCAAACCAAACCCAAAAACCCAAAACCCAACCCCCCAACAACCAACCAACCAACCCACCCAAACCAACAAAACCCAAACCAACCCCCCAACCCCCCAACAACCAAAACCCCCCAACCAAAACCAACCCACCAAACCAAACCCACCAAAAAACCCACACCCACCCAACCAACCAACCCCACAAAAAACCCCCCCCCAAAACCCACCCCCACCCCCCCCCCCCCCCCCCCCCCCCCCCCCCCCCCCCCCCAAACCCCCAAACCCCCCACCCCCCCCCCCCCCCCCCCCCCCCCCCCCCCCCCCCCCCCAAACAAACCCAACCCCCAAAACCCCCCCAAAAAAACCCCCCCCCCCCCCCCCCCCCCCCCCACCCCCCCCCCCCCCCCCCCCCCCCCCCCCCCCCCCCCCCCCCCCCCCCCCCCCCCCCCAAACCCCCCCCAACAAACCCCCCCAAACCAAACCCCAAAACCCCCCCCAACCAAACCAACCCCCAAACCCCCCCCCCAACCCAACCAACCAAACAACCCAACCCAAAACCAACCAACCAACCAACCAAAACCCCCCAACCAACCAAAACCCAACCCCCCCAAAAAAACCAACCAACCCAACCCCCCAACAAACCAACCCCCAACCAAACCCCCCAACCAACAACCCAACCATCCCCAAACCACACCCAACTATCCAACCAAAAAAACCCCCAACCAACCAACCAACCCCCCAACCCCCCAACCAACCCCCCAAAACCCAAACCCAACAACCAACAACCAACAACCAACCAACCAACCACCCAACCCAAACCAAAACCCCCAAAAACCCCCCAACCCAACCCAACCCTTCCCCCCCAACCACCCAAAAAACCCACCCAAAAAAAACCCAACAAACCCAACCCAAACCAAAACCCAAACCCAACCAAACCCAAACCCCAACCCCCCAACAACAACCAACACAACCCAAACCCAACCCACAACCAACATCCAACCCAAACCAACCCCCCAAACCCAACAACCAACCAACAAACCAACCAACCAAAAGAACCAACCACCCCAAAACCCAAACCAACCAACAAACCAAACCAACAACCAACCCAAACCAAACCCCCATCCAAACCCAAACCCCCCAACCAACCCAACAACCAAAACCCAACCAACCACCCACCAAACCCAAAACCCGCATTTTATCATTAATATTAAAGATAAAACTACCTTCCCGATGTCTCGCCCCTCGTAAAAGTCGGTGTAGTAGTAGTGTAGTAGTTTTGAGTAGTAGTAGTATAGTTGTTGTTGTTGTTGTAGGGGTGTAGTAGTGTAGAGGTAGTATTAGTGTAGTAGTGTAGTGTAGTAGTAGTATTAGTTGTTGTTGTTGTGTTGTAAATAGTAGAGTAGGAAGTAGTAGTAGTAGTTGTAGTTAGTAGTGTAGTGTATGTGTAGTAGTGTAGTGCTGTTTTTGTTTTTGTAGTGTGTAGTCGTATAGTATATGTGGTGTGGTAGTAGTTTGGTAGTAGTGTAGTAGTAGTAAGTAGCAGAGTAGTGGTAGTAGATTTGGTGTAGTGTAGTAAGTAGCAGCAGCAGCGCAGCAGCGCAGTAGTTGTAGTAGTAGTAGTGTAGTAGTAGTAGTAGTAGTAGTATAGTAGTAGTGTAATGCGCAGCGGAGTAGTGTAGAGTAGTGTGTAGTAGTATAGTATAGTGTATAGAGTGTAGGAGTTAGCGCAGCAGCAGCAGCGCAGAGTAGTGTAGTAGTTGTAGTAGTAGTAGTATAGTAGTAGCAGTAGTGTATTAGTAGTAGTTGTGTAGTAGTAGTGTAGTAGTATTTGTAGTTAGTACGGGAGGAGGAGGAGATTGGAATAGAAATAGGGAATTATTGTTTTTATTTTATAATAAATTGTATCCGTTTTAATCCCTGGGGGGGTTCGTTGTGGATTCATAACGAAGAGAAGGAAAAGATTCCCTTGTGATGGAAAGAAGTTGTTTTGTGAGCAAAAAGTTTCCGCTTTTTAAAAAAAAGTTCTCTCTCTCTCTCTCCCTCTCTCTTCTCTCTCCTACTCACTCTTCTCTCTTCTCTCTCTCTCCTTTTCTCTCTCTCTCCCCCTCTCTCTCTCTGGGTGGTGTATGGGAACGATGTAATAATCTGTATGTGACCTGAAATAGTTTGTGCTTTTAAACCCTAAGTATGCGTCATTCCCACATTTTTAATGATTTTGCAGCAGTCAGAGTTTCAAATCTTCCAAACACCCTTTTCTGATTATAGTTTGACGTCTTTTTTAGGACGTGTATATGTTAAAAATTGGGGAAGTGTTAGAAAGTAGAGCTCAAGGGGAACATGCTATTTCAATGGTTGAATATTAAGATAAATCACGATTGTTTTTTCCCTTTTTGGCCAAAAACTTGTCTTTTGACGTCATTTTTTTTTCAGTGTGGTATAAGTTTCATGGACGCCTTTGGCCCCCCTTGCTTTTGTTTTGCAGTTTTAAAAATCACAAAATGGTTTTCATACTGTTCATGAGTAAATTCTTTTTTTTCATTTTACCCAAGGCTTTGTTCTTTAGGGAAACAAACTTTACAAAAAATCATTTTTTAAAAACTAAAACTATCTTTTGATGTGTCGTCTCGTAAAAGTCATTTTTGTAGTGTAGTAGTGGTAGTAGTTAGAAGTAGTACTAGTGTAGTAGTAGTTGTAGTGTGTAGTAGTAGTTAGTGTTTGTAGGACGTAGTATAGTTTAGTATAGTAGTAGTAGTGAGTAGTAGTAGTGTAGTTTATAGTGTACGTAGTAGTAGTAATAGTGTAGTAGTAGTAGTAGTTGTAGTAGTTTAGTAGTAGTAGTAGTTAGTAGTAGTAGTAGTGTTTGTAGCAGTGCAGTGTAGTAGTGTAGTGTGTAGTAGTGTAGTAGTAGTAGTTGTGTAGTAGTATTTGTAGTGGAGGGGGAGGAGGAGGAGGGGAGGATTAGATGGGGAATAGAGATGAAGAAGTATTGTTATTATTCTTTTTATTAATAATCCTTTTTAAAGCTAAACGGGCGATTGATTATGGATTTACAGAAAAAAGAACAATAGTTTGTTAGGAATGAAAGTGTTTTGGGGCCGTCAAAAAAGGGTTTACAATTTGTAAAAAAAAAAAACAAAAAAACAACTCTTTTTCTCTCACTCTCTCCCCCACTTTCTCTATCTTTCCCATCCTCTCTTTCACTCTCTCCTATCTCTCTCCCTCTCTCTTTCTCTCCCTCTCTCTTATCTCTTCACTCTCTTCTATCTCCTCTCACTCCCTATTCTCTTCTATCTCCTCTCACCTCTCTTCATCTCCTCATCCTCTTCTTTTATCCTCTCTCTCTATCTCTCTCTCATCTCTCTCTATCCTCTCTCTCCTCATTTTCCTCTATCTCTCTCTCCTCTCTCTCTTATCTCTCACTCTCCTCACTTCTCTCTATCTCCTAAATCTCTTATCTCTCTCTCTCTATCTCTTCTCACTCTCTCTTATCCCTCTCTCTCTCTCTTTTCTCTTCTCTCTTCCCCCCTCTCTCTCTCACTCTCTCTCTATCCCTTCTCTTCTCTTTTCTCTTCTCCTTTTCTCCTCTCTCTCTTTCTCTTCTCTCTCCTCCTCCCCCTTCTCTCTCTTTTCCTCTCTCTCCTCTTTTTCCATCCCTCCCAATTATTGAGGAGCATGATACTCCAATAATGGTAACTGTTTTCTTCTTCTAACAAAAAAAAAAAAAAAAAAAAAAAAGGGGGGGGGGGGGGGGGGGGGGGGGGGGGGGGGGATTGTGATATTGCTTTCCAAAGGATCTGGCCGCTCAACTGTTTGGGTTTGAGATTTTTTTAAGCACGTTTGTGAAATTCACACTGTATGCATGCTATTTAAAAAAAAATGTTGGGGGTTCCAGTCCCCAAAACTTTTTTGTTATAGTGTAGGGGAGACGATAGGTCGCATATTATTCATTGCAATTCCTGGTCACAAAAAAAAAAAAACATGTATAAAATAAATAAAAATTTTAAACAAATAAAAAATAAATAAATAAAATAGCCCCAGATCCCTTTGACCAAAGTAGCCGGGGTTTAACTCGGGTTTTTTAGGTGAAAAGGAAAATAGCAATTGTTGTTCCCTTTGGGTAGGGGAAACTTGTCTATTTTAAAGTACTTTTTCCCCCAAAAAATAAAAAATAATAAATAGAAGATTAAAACAAAAAAAAAGAAATAAAAAATAAATAAAAAAATAAAAAATAAAAAAATAAATAAATAAAAAGAAAGAAAAAAAAATAAACCCCGGGAAAAAAAAAAAATGAACAAATTGACGTAAATTT
>NW_027623945.1:0-9015 GCF_034508935.2 Berghia stephanieae | reverse complement strand
TTTCCTTCGCCTTAATAGTTCTGGAAGCGGAATTCGCCAATGCATCTTTTAAATTCGGTCGCTACGGTCCCTCTAACTTGTGACGATTCACCGTACTCAGAGGAAATAGTAGTGTTTTTCTCGTTCTGTTCTGTCGTGTCCCGCTCTGCACGTTAGAGTGTTGCTGTTGGCTGTAGACGCGTTGTAAAGCGCTTTGAGCACGATTGCCTGGCTCGGCGCATAGTTGAGTACTCGATAGAAAGGTTCTTTACTCGCATTCTCTCCCCGTAATCAGATGTAAAACGAATACCTGGCCGTGAGTAGTGTTTTCTCCGTCCTGTCGTGTCCCGCTCTGCACGTAAGTGTTGCTGTTGGCTGTAGACGCGTTGTAAAGCGCTTTGGCACGATTGCCTGGCTCGGCGCATAGTTTAATATCGATAGAAAGGTTCTTTACTCGATTCTCTCCCGTAATCAGATGTAAACGAATACCTGGCGTGAGTAGTGTTTTCTCCGTCTGTCGTGTCCCGCTCTGCACGCTAAGTGTTGCTGTTGGCTGTAGACGCGTTGTAAAGCGCTTTGAGCACGATTGCCTGGCTCGGCGCATAGTTGAGTACTCGATAGAAAGGTTCTTTACTCGCATTCTCTCCCCGTAATCAGATGTAAAACGAATACCTGGCCGTGAGTAGTGTTTTCTCCGTCCTGTCGTGTCCCGCTCTGCACGTAGAGTGTTGCTGTTGGCTGTAGACGCGTTGTAAAGCGCTTTGAGCACGATTGCCTGGCTCGGCGCATAGTTGAGTACTCGATAGAAAGGTTCTTTACTCGCATTCTCTCCCCGTAATCAGATGTAAAACGAATACCTGGCCGTGAGTAGTGTTTTCTCCGTCCTGTCGTGTCCCGCTCTGCACGTTAGAGTGTTGCTGTTGGCTGTAGACGCGTTTAAAGCGCTTTGAGCACGATTGCCTGGCTCGGCGCATAGTTGAGTACTCGATAGAAAGGTTCTTTACTCGCATTCTCTCCCCGTAATCAGATGTAAAACGAATACCTGGCCGTGAGTAGTGTTTTCTCCGTCCTGTCGTGTCCCGCTCTGCACGCTTAAGTGTTGCTGTTGGCTGTAGACGCGTTGTAAAGCGCTTTGAGCACGATTGCCTGGCTCGGCGCATAGTTGAGTACTCGATAAAAAGCGCTCTTTACTTCCCACATAATACTAATCATAATAGATAATAATATAAAACAAATAATACTGATAAATTTAAATATATAATTACATAATTTATAACTATTATAGGTCTTGGTTCGATCTGTTCGCGCATACTTTAACAGCGTTGAGCACGACGGTCGGCCAACGTTGCGGGTTCAAATAACGGTTTTGGAGCTTTTTCTAATAGATTTTATCGCCTCGGCGTTCGAGGCTTTTACCGCACGGCGTCCCTGGGTTCAGAAGCTCTCGCTAGGCCGGAGACGCTTGCAGCCGGACGCCCGGTTAGCCCTCGGGCCGAGGGAATAAAACTGGTCGTACGTCATTCCTCTAACGGAGGAATTTGAATGAAATAAACCACCACTAAATGATGCAATGGAACTCCATTCCGACCGTTTTGAATTCGGCACTTCCCGTTAGGCCCTGTACTCGCTTGGCGAGTGTTAAACGCGTTCCTACTCGTTTAGATCGGGCGATCGCGACATCGGCTCGATCGAGTTGGCCCACGGGCCGGCCAACCGTGCCGGGGTTCAAATCCCGGTTTGGGAGCTTTATTCATACGATTTTATCGCCTCGTCGATTCGAGGCTTTACCGCACGGGCGTCCCTGGGGTAAGAAGCTCTCGCTACGGCCGAGAAGGACTCTAGCGCCGGGACGCTCCGCGGTAAGCCTCCGAGGGCGAGGGAAAAAACTTTGGTCGAGCGCATTTCCTCTACGGAGCGAATTTGAATGAAATAAACCCACACCTATGATCGCACTGGGACTCCCATTGCGACCGGTTTTGAACTTCGGGGCCCTTCCCGTTAGGGCCTGTACTCGCTTGGCGGAGTGTTAAACGCGTTCCGCTACTTCGTAGAGTCGGGCGATCGACGACTCGGCTCGATCGAGTTGGCCCCGGGCGGCCAACCCTGCGGGGTTCAAATCCGGTTTGGGAGCTTATTCATACGATTTTATCGCCTCGTCGATTCGAGGCTTTACCGCACGGGCGTCCTGGGGTAAGAAGCTCTCGCTACGGCGAGAAGGACTCTAGCGCCGGGACGCTCCCGCGGTAAGCCTCGAGGCGAGGAAAAAACTTTGTCGAGCGCATTCCTCTACGGAGCGATTTGAATGAAATAAACCCACCACCTATGATCGCACCTGGGACCTCCCATTGCCGACGGTTTTGAACTTCGGGGCCTTCCGTTAGGGCCTGTACTCGCTTGGCGGAGTGTTAAACGCGTTCCGCTACTTCGCTAGAGTCGGGCGATCGACGACTCGGGCTCGATCGAGTTGGCCACGGGCCGGCCAACCCTGCCGGGGTTCAAATCCCGGTTTGGGAGCTTTATTCATACGATTTTATCGCCTCGTCGATTCGAGGCTTTACCGCACGGGCTCCCTGGGGTAAGAAGCTCTCGTACGGCGAGAAGGACTCTAGCGCCGGGACGCTCCGCGGTAAGCCCTCCGAGGGCGAGGGAAAAAACTTTGGTCGAGCGCATTTCCTCTACGGAGCGAATTTGAATGAAATAAACCCACCACCTATGATCGCACCTGGGACCCTCCCATTGCGACCGGTTTTGAACTTCGGGGCCTTTCCCGTTAGGGCCCTGTACTCGCTGGCGGGAGTGTTAAACGCGTTCCCGCTACTTCGCTAGAGTCGGGCGATCGACGACTCGGGCTCGATCGAGTTGGCCACGGGCGGCCAACCTGCCGGGGTTCAAATCCCGGTTTGGGAGCTTTATTCATACGATTTTATGCCTCGTCGATTCGAGGCTTTACCGCACGGGCGTCCTGGGGTAAGAAGCTCTCGCGTACGGCCGAGAAGGACTCTAGCGCGGGACGCTCCCGCGGTAAGCCCTCGAGGGCCGAGGAAAAAACTTTGGTCGAGCGCATTTCCTCTACGGAGCGAATTTGAATGAAATAAACCCACCACCTATGATCGCACCTGGGACCTCCCATTGCGACCGGTTTTGAACTTCGGGGCCCTTCCCGTTAGGGCCCTGTACTCGCTTGGCGGAGTGTTAAACGCGTTCCCGCTACTTCGCTAGAGTCGGGCGATCGACGACTCGGGCTCGATCGAGTTGGCCCACGGGCCGGCCAACCCTGCCGGGGTTCAAATCCCGGTTTGGGAGCTTTATTCATACGATTTTATCGCCTCGTCGATTCGAGGCTTTACCGCACGGGCGTCCCTGGGGTAAGAAGCTCTCGCTACGGCCGAGAAGGACTCTAGCGCCGGGACGCTCCCGCGGTAAGCCCTCCGAGGGCCGAGGGAAAAAACTTTGGTCGAGCGCATTTCCTCTACGGAGCGAATTTGAATGAAATAAACCCACCACCTATGATCGCACCTGGGACCTCCCATTGCCGACCGGTTTTGAACTTCGGGGCCCTTCCCGTTAGGGCCCTGTACTCGCTTGGCGGAGTGTTAAACGCGTTCCCGCTACTTCGCTAGAGTCGGGCGATCGACGACTCGGGCTCGATCGAGTTGGCCCACGGGCCGGCCAACCCTGCCGGGGTTCAAATCCCGGTTTGGGAGCTTTATTCATACGATTTTATCGCCTCGTCGATTCGAGGCTTTACCGCACGGGCGTCCCTGGGGTAAGAAGCTCTCGCTACGGCCGAGAAGGACTCTAGCGCCGGGACGCTCCCGCGGTAAGCCCTCCGAGGGCCGAGGGAAAAAACTTTGGTCGAGCGCATTTCCTCTACGGAGCGAATTTGAATGAAATAAACCCACCACCTATGATCGCACCTGGGACCTCCCCATTGCCGACCGGTTTTGAACTTCGGGGCCCTTCCCGTTAGGGCCCTGTACTCGCTCGGAAGACCGTTTACGCGGCGTTAAACGCGTTCCCGCTACTTCGCTAGAGTAGTGCGATGGGAAATTCGGGCTGTTCGGAGGTCGGGCTCGGGTTTGCCATACGTGCCTGGGGTCGAATCTGAATTTGCACCAAAAAAATTTTTTTTTTTAGTAGTCCGCAAGAGGAAAAGGGCTACCTTACCAGGGGTTTGGGACGTATAGTAGGGAAGGCGGTCGTCGGTCGGAAAAATTGAAATTGAAGCAAGGCGAGCCGAAAGGCGCGCGGTGGCCTCTGGTACACCCACGGTCACCAGCGCCTGGACGAGCGGTGGTCGGAGAGTCCGGAGTCGGTCCCAGGTTAGCTCCTCGGTAGAGGACCTAGAGTCGTGTGAGCGCGAGCGTGTCCGGGCGGTCGGAGCAGTCCGACCCAGCAGCGAGAAGGCCGAAGGGGTGAACGTTTGTGCGGTAGAGTCGAGAAGGGCCGTCGGCGAAGGAGTCGAGCGCTGGGAGTTCTCGGCGTCTGGGCTTCGGTCGTCGGCGCCCGTAGCCTCCTGTCCCAGCGGGTCCGTCCCGCCGGGTTGGAAATGGATACGCTACCAGGTTGATCCTGCCTGTAGTCTTATGCTTGTCTTGAGGGTTAAGCCATGCACGCCTATGCTCACCCTACACAGAAGGGGAAGCCGCGAACTGCTCAGTATATCGGCGATAATACACGGGGTGGGCGATGTTTGTCCGGACACCTGTAGGAATCCCAGAGCTAATACGTGCACACGAGTCCTCCTCCTAACGGGGTTACCTCCGCGGGGAGAGGGCGCATTTATTAGGATCTTGACCGGCGGCGGGTGGTTAACGCCGCCCGCCAGGCTGAGGCGAACTCTGGGTATGTGACGACCGCTGTTAGCGGCGTGCCCGTTTGCTCGCCGTCCCATCAAATTTAGACGGCCCGGGCAAGAGCCCCCCGTGTTGGCTACGGGTGACGGAGGATCAGGGTTCGATCCCGGAGAGGGAGCCTGCGAGACGGCTACCACGCTTAAGGGTGGCAGCAGGCGCGCAACTTACCCACTCCCAGCACGGTGAGGTAGTGAAGATAAATGTCGGGGCTGGGCTCGCATGCGAGCCTAGCGGTCGGATTGAGCGTAGACCAAACACGTGCCGTTGATGACCTATCGGAGGGCAAGCCTGGTGCCAGCAGCCGCGGTAATTCCAGCTCCGATGGCGTATGTTGTAGTTGCTGCGTTTAAAACGCTCGTAGTTGGATCTCTGAGGTGACGGCAGCGACAAACCGCGGGTGACGTTGCCCGGCGATTATGCACCGTCGTGGTTTTGGGGATGGAGCAAGCGGTGCCTTCCGGTGCCGCAACCGGACCCTCGCGACGGATCTCGCCGGGCATCGCTTGCCCGTCGCTGCCGGTTTAGTCTCTTTCCGTCTTAAGCCGTGTCGGCTTGGTACGTGGCGTATCTGGGCCGACACTAAGGTACGGGCGGTGTTCTCCCTGAATCAATTGGAGTGCTCAAAGCAGGTCGTGCTCGCACAGCTTTGCTCGGAACGATGTGATGACGCCACCGCCCCGCAATGTAACCACGGGACCGGTCTCCGTGGGGGCGGTGGGCGAGGTCTATAGAGACGGCCGGGGGGCGGCGTACTACCGCGGGAGGGGTGGAATCCGACGATCGCGGTGGGACGAACAAGAGCGAAGGCACCGGCCAAGAGCGCCTTCGTTGATCATGAACGAAAGTCGGAGGAACGAACGCGATCAGGTACCGCGGTAGTTCCGACAGTAAACCATGCCGACCGGTTACGCGGGGACGTCCCCTGTGGGGAAGCCTCGCGAGGCCCCGGAGAAATCAGAGTGCCTGGGCTCCGGGGGGAGTACGGTCGCAAGGCTGAAACTTAAAGGAATTGACGGAAGGGCACCACCAGGAGTGGAGCCTGCGGCTCAATTTGACTCAACACGGGGAAGCTTACCAGGTCCGGACACCGCGTGGATTGACAGACTGAGGCTCTTTCATGATTCGGTGGGTGGTGGTGCATGGCCGTTGCTAGCCCGTGGAGCGATCCGTCTGGTTCATTCCGATAACGGGCGAGACTCTGCCCTGGCGGATAACAAACGGCGGTCAAGAGGGGTCCGTCTCACGGGTTGGGTCGGCGTTCGGCTCTCGGGTCGGGCGTCGGTCTTCCCACTCAGGGAGAGGCGGTGCCCCGGACCGCCGTCGCGCAGGCCGCGTCCTGCAGGGATTGACCTCGAGCAGTGCGTACGAGATGGAGCCATAACAGGTCTGTGATGCCCTTAGACGTCCTGGGCTGCACGTGTGCTACAGTGGTGGCGCCAGCCGGCGCGGTGTAGACCGTGAGCGTAGGAGTCTTCATGTCCGGGGTCGGTCTTCCTGCGAGTTGGGCCGTGAACTCGGAATGCCACGTAGTCACGGGTCAGCATCCCGTGCCGACTACGTCCCTGCCCTTTGTACACACCGCCCGTCGCTACCTTCGGTGGACGGCGCAGCCAGGGCCCCGGAGTGGCCGGCGAGACGGAGCTTCGGCTCCTGAAATCGCAGTCGTCGCGATGTCGCCCGAACTGCGCTGCCCCGAGAGGGTAAAAGTCGTAACAAGGTTACCGTAGGTGAACCTTCGGTAGGATCACGTCCGATTTCGTTTTGCCCCCAGCCCGCCCGCCCGACGGGTGAAGGGTTAAAACACTGTCCGGTGAGGCCGGGCTGCTCCCTGGCCGGGGAGCGGTCCAGGCTGATAAACGGGGCGGCGGCGTTGCGCCGCGAGTAACCGCGCGCGCAACGCTTGCCCCCCCCACCCTTTGTCGTCGTTTGGCCCTTAAGCGAGAGAAAATAAATACAACCTTTGGCGGTGGATCACTCGGCTCGCGCGTCGATGAAGAGTGCGGCCAGCCGTATTGAGTCGTGTGAACTGCAGCTGCCTCATTGAACATCGACGTCTTGAACGCAAATTGCGGCCGTGGGCGTAAGTCACCGGCCACGTCCGTATGAGGGTCGGCCCTACGACGTCGCCGCAACCGGTCTTCTCGGGGGGGACTGAGCGGCGCGACGTGCCGTACCGGTCGGGTCTCGGCCCGACTGGCGGCCGTAGATCGAGGGCTCCCGTCTGACCACGGGAGACGTCGTCCCCACCCGGCCTCTGGGTATGGGCGGGGGACGACGAATAAGACGCGCACCGAAGACGGGGAAGCACGCACGCGATCGGCTGCTTCTTCCTCAATCCTCGGGCCTGCTCGATGTACACGCGAGCGAGGGCTTCGTGGGGGTATGCGGGGAAGTAAGTATAACGACGCGCGGCGAACCCGACGGATGGGGCGATCTGCCGACCTCATATCGGACGAGGGTACCCGCCGAACTAAAGCATTTCAGTAAGCGGAGGAAAAGAAACCAACGGGGACTCCCCCAGTAACGGCGAGTGAAGCGGGAAGAGCCCAGCGCTGAAACCCCCTGGGCCCGTGCCCGCGGGGAGCTGTAGCGTTCGGGTCGGTGTCGAGCGGGATCGGGAGCGCCGCGCGAGTCTTCTCGAGCGTGGCTTGCCCAGAGCGGGTGCCAGGCCCTTGCCGGCGGCGCTCCCTTCCGCCGACCTCGACCCCGGAGTCGGGTTGCTTGGCAGTGCAGCCCGAAGCGGGTGGTAAACTCCACCTAAGGCTAAGTACCTGCGCGAGTCCGATAGCGAACAAGTACTGTGAGGGAAAGTTGAAAAGAACTCTGAAGAGAGGGTGCAAAGCGCGTGAAACCGCCAAGGGGTAAACTGGCTGAGCCGAGCGACGTGTCCCGCCGTGGCGGCTGGTCGCCCGTGCCCCCCGCGGAGGCGCCCCGGAGACGGGGACGCCTTCCGAGTTCGGGGGTCGGGCGCGTGCCCCACCACGGCGGGTCTCCGCTGCCACCGGCACCGGGCCGTCTCGTCCGCGCGCCCTACGCGGGTCGTCGGCCTGCGGATCGTGGGCGCGAGTTGGCACGAGAGCGGTCGTATTCGGGTGCCGTGGTCGACCGCGGACAAACGGCGGCGGTTCGCCCCGGGGGGTTTCGGCCTCCCGGGCGGGCGGCTCCGGTCCGTCGAAAGGTGCGCAGCGTTATTCCGGTACCTGCCCGACCCGTCTTGAAACACGGACCAAGGAGTCCGACGCCTGTGCGAGCCGCAGGGTTTCCACTAAACCCCACGGCGAAGTGAAAGCGAGAGGCCCTCGCGGGCCGAGGGCGGGATCTCTCGGGCGACTCACCGAGTCCCCGGAGCGCACCGCCGGCCCGGCGGTCGCCGCGTTGACGGCCCTGTCGGAGCATGAGTGCAGGCGTCGGGACCCGATAGATGGTGATCTACGCCTGAGCAGAGCGAAGCCGGGGGAAACTCTGGTGGAGGCTCGAAGCGACTCTGACGTGCAAATCGACCGCCCGACTTGGGCGTAGGGGCGAAAGACCAATCGAACCATCTAGTAGCTGGTTCCCTCCGAAGTTTCCCTCAGGATAGCCGGTGCCGACGGAACGATTTTCACTCGGTAAAGCGAATGGTTGGAGGCATCGGGGGCGAAACGCCCTCGTCCTACTCTCAAACTTTCAACGGGTGAGGCGCCAGACCCGCCTCGCACGGGGCCTGGCCTAGAATCACGGGTGCCGAGTGGGCCATTTTTGGTAAGCAGAACTGGCGCTGCGGGATGAACCGAACGCCCGGTTGTGGTGCCCAACGCAGGACGCTCACGGGAAAGCTAAAAGGTGTGGGTCGGTACTGACAGCAGGGCGGTGGCCACGGAAGTCGGAATCCGCCAAGGAGTGTGTAACAACTCACCTGCCGAACCGACCCGCCCTGAAAATGGATGGCGCTGAGCGTCGGACCCACACCGGGCCGCCCCGCCAGCGGGAGGGGTGCGACTCCCCTCCCCGGGCAGGCCGGGGCGAGTAGGAGGTGCGCCGCGGTGGCGTGAAAGTCCGGGAGCGATCCCGTTCGGAGCCGCCGCGGGTGAAGATCTTGGTGGTAGTAGCAAATATTGAACGGAGAGTACTTTTCAAGGCCGAAGTGGGGAATGGTTCCGCGGGAACAGTGCATGTACGTGGGTGAGTCGGTCCTAAGGGG
>NW_027623944.1:0-25091 GCF_034508935.2 Berghia stephanieae | reverse complement strand
GGGGGTACATAGGCGGTAGGTCTTCGGGCGCGACAGTGAAATACCGCTCCCCCCGGGGGCCTCCACTTACCCGGGAGGGGGACTCGCGCTCTGCAGGTGGAGGCGTACGAGGTTCAGACGTCAAGCCGCCGTCGCGTCGGCTCGGGGAGTCCCGACCCCCCCGACGCGGTCCAGGCGCGCCCCGCCGGGACACCCCGGGAGGGGATTTTGTGGGGGTACACTTCAAAGGCAGCGAAGGTGCCCCAAAGGGCGGCTCACGAGGAGGGAAAACCTCGCTAAGAAAAAGGGGCAAATGCCTGCTCGACCAGGATTTTCAGTACGAATACGGCCGGAAACGTGGCCTACGACCTTTGACTTGGGGTTTTTCCCCAACGAGAGGGTCAGAAAAGTTACCAAGGAAAACGGCGGGGGGGGCCAAGCTCTAGCGACGTCGCTGTTTGATCTTCGATGTGGGCTCTTCCATCAGGCGAAGCAAATTCCCAAGTGTCGTTGTTCACCCCCCAAAAGGGGAACGTGACGGGTTTAACCGTCGTGAGACAGGAGTTTTATCCTACTGATGAAGGCCCTTTCCCACGGTAACTTCCAGTACAGGGGAACGTATTTCGGACCCGGTTCGCGCGTCCGTCTCAGGCCGAGGGCGCCGGGCACCCCCGTGGGAGTACACTGAACGCCTCAAGTGGGAACCCCCCGGTGAAAAGGGGTGAGCTTAGCTAGGCCCGAGCGTGCAGGCAACATTAAGCCGGCAACCCTCGGTTCGTCGGCTAGTGCCGGGGACCGGCCCGCTCGTCACGCGCGCTAGATTTTGTGGTGGCGGGCTGGGTCGGTATCATCCACGTCCGTTAGGGGCAAAATTCGCTTTGCGGACCACATGTATTCCGTCGGGGTTTTGTAAGCGTTAGAGCTGTCCTGCGGCGATCCGTTGAGACTAAGCCCCGGACGCTGAGATTTTCCCTCCAGCAGGGTTTGTCTCGGCCACCTTTCCACCCGGCACGCACGGCCCGGCCGATCGGCCAGCCTTCGAGTCCTTGCTCTGCTCGGCTCGGCATGCTGGGGGTGCGGCGCGCGGCGGCGGCGGTGCGAGATGTCATAACACGTATAAATACATTTACTTACTTTACTTTACTTCTTCTTCAAAGTTCTATCCCCTAGAATTTGGGAGAATTTTTTTTCTCTCCACCTGTCCAAGGCACTAATCCGTCCAGAGGCACTAATCCGTCCAGAGGCACTAGTCCGTCCAGAGGCACTAATCCGTCCAGAGGCACTAATCCGTCCAGAGGCACTTTAGTTTTCCTTCTTTGCTGTCTGCGAAGTAGAATTCGCCAACTGCATTTTTTTTTTTTTTTTTTTTTTTCAATTTTGTTTTTTCCTTCCTGTCAGTCCCTTAATAGGCTTCTGCGAAGCGGAATTCGCCAACTGCATTTATTTAGTCCCTTAATAGACTTCTGAGAAGGGGGAATTCGCCATTGTCCCTTAATAGGCTTCTGAGAACGGAATTCGCCACTGCTTTTTTCATTTAAAAAAGCCCCCTTTAAAGGCTTCTGCGAACGGAATTCCCCAAACTCATTTCATTTGGGGTCCCTTTTTAATACTTCTGCGAAGGGAATTCGCCAACCCATTTTTTTTGCCCTTTTACCAGTTTCTCGAAGGGGAAATTCCCAACTGAAAATTTTACATCCCTTAATAATTCTGAGAAGGGGAATTCCCAACTCATTTTATTTGCCTTTTTAACATTTCTGCGAAGCAATTCCCAACTGCATTTTTTTTGCCCCTTTAATACTTCTCGAAGGGGATTCGCCAACGTAATTTTTTTTTTTTTTTAATTTCCTTTTTTTTTTTTTCATAATTTTTCTTTTTTTTTTTTCGCGCCCCCTTAATACCCTGCAAGGGGGAATTCCCAACTATATTTAAACATATCGGGCCCCCTCCCCCTAGTTTTTTTTTTGCCATTAAAAATTTTTTTTTTTTTTTTTTAAATTTGGGTCACCCTTTGACATTGACCCCTGCGAACGAAATTCGCCAACCATTTGTAGCATCGTGCGCTCGCTATTTTGAGCATTCGCGCATTTTCTCCTCCTCCCTCTCCTCTCTCTCCTCTCTCTCCCCCCCCCCCCCCCCCCCCCCCCCTCTCTCTCTCTCTCCTCTCCTCTTCTCTCTTTTCCCCTCTCTTTTTTTTTTTTTTTTTTTTTTCCCGTTTCCTACTCGCCTTTGCGAAGCAAAATTTTCGCCAACTTATTTTTTTTAATTTATTTTTTTTTTTTTTTAATTTTTGGGGGGTTTTTTTGTTTTTGTTTCTTTTCCCCCTTAATAGGCTTCGCGAAGCGGAATTCCCCAAACTGCACTTAAAATTGGGTCGCAAAGGGGACTCTCAACTTTTCTCACTTTCACCGACCAAAGGGAAACATAAGAAGTTTTTCCCGTTCGTTCTTCGTGTCCCGCTCTGCAGGGTTAAAGTGTGCTTTTGGGCTAGCCGTTTAAAGCGCTTTGACCATTGCCTGGCTCGCCATAGTTGATACTCAAGAAAGTTCTTTACTCGCATCTCTCCCGTAATCAATTAAAACGAATACCCCGTAAAAATTTTTCCCCTCCGCCCTGCCCTCCACGCAAGGTTGCTTTTGGCGTAACGCTTTTTAAAGCGCTTGGACACAAATGCCCCCCCCCGCGGGCCAATTGGGTACTCGTAAAAGTTCCCCCCGCTTCCCTCCCCGAAATCAAGTAAAACAATACCGGCCCCGGATAGTTTTTTTCCCGTTTTCTTTCCCCTCTGCCGCAATTTGCTGTTGGCTGTAGACGCGTTGTAAAGCGCTTGGACTCATGCCGGCTCGCGCAAATTTGATATTCGATAGAAAGTTCTTACTCGCATTCCTCCCCTAATCAGATGAAAAAACAAAATTCCGGGCCTGATATTTTTCTCCGTCCGCTTCCCGTCTGCCCCTAATTTGCTTGGCGTAACGCGTGTAAAGCCTTTGGCACGTTTGCCGGGCTGGGCGCATATTTGGTACCGATTAAGGTTTTTTAAACTCCCCTTTCTCTCCCCTAATAAATTTGAAAACCCGAATACCGCCGGAATTTTGTCTCCGTCCTGTCGTGCCCCCCCTAGAGTGTCCTGTTTTGGCGCCGTTTAAAAGCGCTTTGGCCGATTCCCGGGCTCGGCGCTAGTTGAGTATCGATAAAAGGTATTTACTCGCATTCTCTCCCCGTAATCAAGTACAACAATACCGGCCGTGAGATTGTTTTCTCCGTCCGGGTCGTGTCCCGCTCTGCACGCTAAGTGTTGCTGTGGCTTAGACGCGTTGTAAGCGCTTTGAGCACGATTGCCTGGCTCGCGCTCGAGTTGAGTACTCGATAAAAAGCCTCTTTACTCACATCCCCACATAATAACAATAATAAATAATATAATAAAATAATAATAATAATAATTATAATAATAATAAATAATAATAATAAAAATAATAATTTATACGTCTTGGTTCGAACCTCGTGTTCGCGCATACTTTAACAGAGTTTGGCCCACGGCCCGCCAAACCGTGCCGGGGTTCAAATCCCGGTTTGGAGCTTTATTCATACGATTTTATCGCCTCGTCGTTTCGGAGCTTTACCGCACGGGCTCCACTGGGTAAGAAGCTCTCGCTACGGCCGAGAAGGCCTCTAGCGCGGACCGCCCGCGGAACCCTCGAGGGCCGAGGGAAAAAACTGGTCGCGCGCTATTCCTCTACGGAGCGAATTTGAATGAATACCCCGATCACCACCTATGACGCACTGGGACCTTCCCCATTGCCGACCGTTTTGAACTTCGGGGCCCTTCCCGTTAGGGCCTGTATCTCGCTTGGCGGAGTGTTAAACGCGGTTCCCGCACTTCCCTAGAGTCCGGCCGATCGACGACTCGGCTCGATCGAGTTTGGCCCACGGGCGGGTCCAACCGTGCCGGGTTCAAATCCCGGTGGAGCTTATTCCTTACGAGTTTATCGCCTCGTCCGATCGAGGCTTTACCGCACGGGCGTCCCTGGCAAGAAGGCTCTCGCTACGGCCGAGAAGGACTCTAGCGCCGGACGCTCCCGCGGTAAAGCCCTCCGAGGGCCGAGGAAAAAACTTTGGTCGAGCGCATTTCCTCTACGGAGCGAATTGAAGAAATTAATACCCACCACCTATGATCGCACCGGGACCTTCCCCATTGCCGACCGGTTTTGAACTTCGGGGCCCTTCCCGTTAGGGCCTCTGAATCGGCTTGGCGGAGTGTTAAAACGCGTTCCCGCTACTTCGCTAGATCGGCATCGAAGACGCGGCGCGATCGGATTGGCCACGCCGCCAACCCTGCCGGGGTTCTAATCCCGTTTGGACTTATTCATACGATTTTTATCGCCTCGTCGATTCGAGGCTTTACCGCCATCGGCGTCCCTGGGGTAAAGCTATCGCTACGGCCGAGAAGGACTCTAGCGCCGACGCTTCCCGCGTAAGCCCTCCGAGGCCGAGGAAATAAACATTGTCCGAGGCGCAATTTCCCTCTACGGATCGAATTTTGAATGAAAAATCCCACCACCTATGAATCGCACCTGTACCTCCCCATTGCCGACCGTTTTTGAACTGTCGGCCCCCCGTTAGGGCCCTGTACTCGCTTGGCGGAGTGTTAAATAAACGCGTTCCCGCTACTTCCTAGCAGTCGGCGATCGACGAACTCCGGGCTTCGATCGAGTTGGCCCACGGCCGCCACCGGCCGGGGTTCAATCCCGGTTTGGAGCTTTAATTCATACGATTTTTTATCGCCTCGTGATTTTCGAGGCTTTACCGCTCGGGCCTCCCTGGGAAGAACCCGCTACGGCCGAGAAGGACTCTACGCCGGCGCTCCCGCCGGTAAGCCTCGAGGGCCGAGGGAATAAACTTTGTCGAGCGCATTTCCTCATACGGAGCGAATTTGAATGAAATAAACGCCACCACCTATGATCGCACCTGTGGGGGACCCTCCCCATTGTCCGACCGTTTTGAACTTCGGCCCTTCCCGTTAGCCCTGTACCGCTTTGCGGAGTGTGTAAAGCGCGTTCCGCTACTCGCTAAGTCGGCGATCGACGACTCGCTCGATCGAGTTGGCCCACGGGCCGCCAACCTGCCGGGGTCAAATCCCGATTTGGGAGCTTAATTCATACATTTTTACGCCTCGTCGATTCGAGGGCTTTACCGCACGGGCGTCCCTGGAAGAGCTCTCGCAAACGGCCGAGAAGGACTCTAGCGCCGGGACGTCCCGCGTAAGCCCTCCGAGGGCCGAGAAAAAACTTGGTCCGACCATTTCCTCTACGGAGCGAATTTGAATGAAATAAACCAACCACCTTGATCGCACCTGGACCTCCCCATTTGCCGACCGTTTTGATCTTCGGGCCCTTCAGTTAGGCCCTGTACTCGTCGGAAGACCGGTTACGCGGCGTTAAACGCGTTCCCGCTACTTCGCTAGAGTAGTGCGATGGGAAATTCGGGCTGGTCGGAGGTCGGCTCGGGTTTTGCCATACGTGCCTGGCGAATCTGAATTTGCACCAAAAAAATTTTTTTTGTTAGTAGTCCGCAAGAGGTAAAGGGCTACCTTACCAGGTTTGGACCGTATAAGTAGGGAAGGCGGTCGTCGGTCGGAAAATTGCAATTGAAGCAAGGCGAGCCGAAAGGCGCGCGGTGGCCACTGGTACACGCCACGGTCACCAGCGCCTGGACGAGCGTGGTCGGAGAGTTCCGGAGTCGGACCCTTAGCTCCGCGTAGAGGACCTATAGTCGTTGAGCGCGAGCGGTCCGGCGTCGAGCAGTACGACCCAGCAGCGAAAAGGCCGAAGGTAACGTTTTGTGCGTAGAGGCGAGAAGGGCCGTCGGCGAAGGCGTCCGAGCGCTGGGAGTTCTCGCGTCTGGGCTTCGGTCGTCGGCGCCCGAGCCTCCGTCCCACGGGTCCGTCCCGCCGGTTGGAAATGGATACGCTACCATTTGATCCTTGCCTTCAGTATCCTTTATGCTTTGTCTTGAGGGTTAACCATGCACCCTATGCCACCCTACACAGAAGGGGAAGCCGCGAACTGCTCAGTTATCGGCGATAATACCGGTGGGCGATGTTTGCCGACACCTGTAGAATCCCAGAGCTAATACGTGCAACACGAGTCCCTCCTCCTAACGGTTACCTCCGCGGGGTGGGGGGGGAGGGCGCATTTTATTAGGATACTTGACCGGCGGCGGTGTTAACGCCGCCCCCAGGGCTGAGGTCGAACTCTGGTATGGTGACGACCGTGGTAGCGGCCGTGCCGTTTGCGCAGCCGTCCATTTTGGGGGGGGGGGGGGGGGGGGGGGGGGGGGGGTATATAAAAAAAATAAAAAATGATATATATTTTTTATATATTATATAATATATATAAAATAATATATATATATAGGGGGGGGTATATAATTGGGGGGTTTGGGGGGGGGTTGGGGGTTTTTTCAATAAGTGTTAGCCAGCTTGACATCCGCTCTACTTCTCATCGGAGAGTGGAAAAGTAAGATGCTCTGACCGGGCAGACTAAATTTAGGGGTACGCGAGCAATCGGGCACCCGCTAACAGCGTCGCACATAACCAAGGTCGCCTCACCTGCGGCGGCTTTAACCACCCGCCGCCGTCAAGATCCGAATAAATCGCCCTCTCCACGCGAGGTAACCCCGTTGAGGAAGACTCGTGTGTCACATTAGCTCTGGGATTCCTACTGGTCCGGACAAACACGCCACCCCGTGTATATCGCCGAATATCCTAGGCAGATTCGCGCTTCCCTGCTGTGTAGGGGAGGCATAGGCGGGCATCCGCTTAACCCTCAAGACAAGGCATAAGACTACAGGCAGAGTCAACCTGGTAGCGAGCCATTCAACCCGGCGGACGGACCCGCTGGGACAGGAGGCTCGGGCGCCGACGACCGAAGCCCAGACGCCGAGAACTCCCAGCGCTTCGACTCCTTCGCCGACGCCCTTCTCTCTCTATACCGCACAAACGTTCACCCCTCTCGGCCTCCCCTCTCGCTGCTGGTCGGACCTGCTCCGACCGCCCTGACACGCTCGCGGCTCACACGAAAACTCTAGGTCCTCTCCGAGGAGGCTTAACCTGGGACCGACTCCGGACTCTCCGACCACCGCTCGTCCAGGCCTGGTTGACCGTGGGTGTACCAGAGGCCCACCGCGCGCCTTTCGCTCGCCTTGCTTCAATTGCAATTTGTCCGACGACGACCGCCTTTCCCTACTATAACTCACAAACCCCTGGTAAGGTAGGCCCTTTTTCCTCTTTGCGGACTACTAAAAAAAAAAAAAATTTTTGGCAAATTCAGTTCGACCCAGGCACGTATGGCAAACACAGCCCGACCCCTCCGAACAGCCCAATTTTTCCCATCGCACTACTCCTAGCGAAGTAGCGAACGCGTTTAACGCCGCGTAAACGGTCTTTCCGAGCGAGTACAGGCCCCGAACGAGAAGGCCCCGAAGTTCAAAACCGTCGCATGTTGGGGGAGGGGGGGGAGGGGGGGGAGGTCCCAGGTGCGATCATAGTGGTGGTTTATTTCATTCAAAATTCGCTCCGTAGAGGAAATGCGCTCGACCAAAGTATTTTTCCCTCGCCTCGAGGCTTAACCGCGGAGCGGTCCCGCGCTAGAGTCCTTCTCGGCCGTAGCGAAAGCTTCTTACCCCAGGGACCCCGTGCGGTAAAGCCGCGAAGCACCGAGCGATAAAATCGTATGAATAAAGCTCCCAAACGGATTTGAACCCCGTCAGGGTTGCAGCCCGGGCCAATCTCGATCGAGCCCGAGTGCCGTCGATCGCCCGACTCTAGCGAAGTAGCGGAACGCGGTTAACACCTCCCGCCAAGCGAGACAGGGCCCCTAACGGGAAGGCCCCCCGAAGTCAAAACCGGTCGGCAATGGGGAGTCCCAGGTGCGATCATAGTTGTGGGTTTTTTCATTTCAAATTCCGCTCAGTAGAGAAATGCGCTCGACCAATCAGTTTTTTCCCTCGCCCTCGGAGGGCTTACCGACGCGGAGCGTCCCGGCGCTAGAGTCCTCTCGCCGTAGCGAAGCTTCTTACCCAGGACGCCCGTGCGGTAAAAGCTCGAATCGAGGGGGGGGGGGAAGAAAAGGGGGGGAAGGGAGGCGATAAACGCGTATAATAAAGCTCCCAAACCCGGATTGAACCCCGGCACGGTTGCCTCCCGTGGCCAACTCGATCGAGCCCGAGTCGTCGATCGCCCGACTCTAAGAAGATAGCGAACGCGTTTAACACTCCGCCAAGCGAGTAAAGCCCAAACGGGAAGGGCCCCGAAGTTTTCAAAACCGGTCGGCAATGGGGAGTCCAGGTGCGATTCATATGTGTGGGTTTTTTTCATTCAAATTCGCTCCGTAGAAGGAAATGCGCTCGACCAAAGTTTTTTTTCCCTCGGCCCTCGGAGGCTTACCGCGGGAGCGTCCCGGCGCTAGAGTCCTTCTCGGCCCCGTAGCATAGCTTCTTACCCCAGGGACGCCCGTGCGGTAAAGCCTCGAATCGACGAGGCGATAAATCGTAAATGAAAATAAAGCTCCTACACCGGATTTGAACCTGCAGGGTTGGCCGGCCCGGGGGCCAACTCGATCGAGCCCGAGTCGTCGTCGCCCGACTTTTGCGAAGTAGGGGGAAACGCGTTTTAACACTCGCGCCAAGCGAGTACAGGGCCTAAACGGAAGGCCCCGAAGTCAAAACCCGGGTCGCATGGGGAGGTCCCAGTGCGATCATAGTGGTGGGTTTATTCATTCAAATTCCGTAGGGAAATGCCTTCGACCAAGTTTTTCCCTCGCCCTCGGAGGGCTTACCGCGGGAGCGTCCCGCGCTAGGGGTCCTTCTCGGCCGTCGAACTTCTTACCCCAGGGACGCCCGTGGCGGTAAAGCCTCGAATCGACGAGGCGATAAAATCGTATGATAAAGCTCCCAAACCAAAAAATTTTTGAACCCCGGCAGGGGGCCCGGGCGGGGCCAAACCCTCGATCGAGCCCGAGTCGTCAAATCGCCCCGCTCAAGCAAGTACGGGAACGCGTTTAACACTCCGCCAAGCGAGTACGGGGCCCAACGGGAAGGCCCCGAAGTTCAAAACCGGTCGGCAATGGGAGGCCCCGGTGCGACTCATAGGTGGTGGTTTATTTCCATTCAATTTCGCTCTCGAAGGAAACCCTCGACCAAAGTTTTTTCCCTCGGGCCTCGGGGGCTTACCGCGGGAGCGTCCCGGCGCTAGAGTCCTTTTTCGCCCGTAGCGAGAGCTTTCTTACCATCCCAGGACGCCCTGCGGTAAAGCCTCGAATGACGGGCGATAAAATCGATAAAATAAAGCGCCCAAACCGGGATTTAAACCCCGGCACGGTTTGGCCGCCCGTGGGCCAAAACTCTGTAAAGATGCGCGAACGAGGATCGAACCCAAGCCCTTTATAAATTATTATAATTTATTATATTATTATATTATTATTATTATTATTATTATATTATTATTATTATTATTGTTATTTTTGGTGAGTGAGTAAAGAGCGTTTATCGAGTACTCAACTATGCGCCGACCAGAAAACGTGCTCAAGCGCTTTACAACGCGTCTACACCCCAACAGCAACACTTAGGGGGGCCAGAGCGGGACACGCCCAGGACGAGAAACACTTCTCACGGCCAGGTATTCGTTTTTACATCTGATTACGGGGAGAGAATGCGAGTAAAAAACTTCTATCGAGTACTCAACTATGCCCCCGACCAGCAATCGTGCCAAGCGTTTACAACGCGTCAAACACCCCAACGCAACACTCTAAACGTGCAGATGCGGGACACACAGGACGGAGAAAACACTATCACGCCAGTATTTCGTTTTAAAATCTGATTACGGGGAGAGAATGCAGTAAAAAACCCTTCTATCGAGTACTCAACTATGGCGCGAGCCAGGCAATCGTGCGCAAAGCAAAGCGCTTTACAAACGCGGCTACACCAACAGCAACACTTTATCGTGCAGAGCGGGACAACAAACAGACGGAGAAACACTACTCACGGCCAGTATTCTTTTTACATCTGATTACGGAAAATGCAGTAAAGGAACCATCTATCGATACTACACTATGCGCCGAGCCAGGCCATCTGCTCAAGAGCGCTTTACAACGCGGCCCAACAGCCAACAGCAACACTTGAGCGTCGAGCGGGACCGACAGACGGAGAAAACACTACTCACGGCCAGGAAATTCGTTTTACATCTGATTACGGGAGAGAATGCGATAAAGACCTTTTATCCGAGTACTCAACTATGCGCCGACCGGCAATCGTGCCCCAAAGCGTTTTACAACGCGTCAACACCAACACAACCTTAGCGTGCAGAGCGGGACCCGCCCGACGGAGAAAACACTACTCACGACGGCCGGGTATTCGTTTTACTCGATAGGGGAAAAGAATGCGAGTAAAGAACCTTCTATCGAGAAACCAAACTATGCGCCGAGCCATGCATATCGTCTCAAAGCCTTACAACGCGTCTACAGCCAACAGCAACATTTAAACGTGAAAGCGGGACACGACAGGACGGAGAAAACCCTACTCACGGCCCAGTATTCGTTTTACATCTGATTACGGGGAGAAAAAGGGCGAGTAAAGAACCTTTCTATCGATACTCACTATGCCCGAGCCAGTCAATCGTCCCTCAAAGCCTTTACAACGCGTCTACCCCCCACAAACCCCAAACGTGCAGAGGGGGACAGACAGGACGGAAAATCAAAAACTCAGGGCCAGTTTTTTCTTTTTTACATCTGATTACGGGAAGAATGCGAAGTAAAGAACTTTCTATCGAGTACTCAACTATCGCCGAGCCAGGCAATCGCTAAAAAGCTTTAACAACGCGTACTACAGCCAACAGAAAACACTTAGCGTCAGAGCGGGGACACGACAGAGGGAAAAAACACTACTCACGCCAGGTATTCTTTTTTACATCGATTAGGGGGAAAATTTGCGAGTAAAGACCTTTTTCTATCGAGTACTCAACTATCGCCGAGCCAGGCAATCGTGCCCAAACGCTTTACAAACGCGTCCAAACAGCCAACAGCCACCGTTAGCGTCCCGAGCGGGACACGACAGGACGGAGAAAAACACTACCCCACGCCAGGTATTCGTTTAAACACTGATTTACGGGGAAGAATGCAGAAAAGGGAACCTTTCTATCGAGTCCTAAACTATGCCCCGAGCAGGCAGATCGTGCCCCCAGCGCTTTAAACAACGCGTCTACAGCCAACAGCAACACTCAACGTCAGAGCGGGACACGACAGAACAGAACGAGAAAACACTACTACTATTTTTCCTTCTGAGTACGGTGAAGCTGAGCACAAAGTTAAGTTACCGTAGCGACCGAAATTTTAAAAAGATGCAGTTTGGCGAATTCCGCTTCGCAGAAGCCTATTAAGGCAGAAAAGAAAACATAAACAAACATCCCCCCAAATCTTAAAAAAATAAATTAATTAATATAAAAAAAAGTAACGTTGGCGAATTCTGTCTGCTTCGAAAGGCGAGTATGGAATCGAAAAAAAAATAAAAAAAAAAAGAGAGAGAGAGAGAGAGAGAGAGAGAGAGAAGGAGAGAGAGAGAGAGAGAGAGAGAGAGAGAGAGAGAGAGAAGAGAAGCGAGAGAGAAAGAAAATTCGCGCAATGTCAACAGTAGCGCAGCGCAGAAATGTACTAAAAGCAGTTGGCGAAGCGCTTCGCAGAGGTCAATGTCAATGAGTGACCCAAAGTAAAAAAAAAAAAATAAATTTAAATGCGCAAAAACGAAAACTAGCGCAGCGACCCAGATATGTTTTAAAATAGATTGGCGGAATTCCGCTTCTCTGAAGCCTATAAGGACCGAAAAAAATAAAGAAAAATTATGAAAAAAAAAAAAAGGAATAAAAATAAAAAAAAAATACCGTTGGGCGAATCCCGCTTCGCAGAACCTATTAAGGGACAAAATTAAATGCAGTTGGCGAATTCCGCTTCGCAAGAAGCCCTGTTAAAGACAAAATAAAATCAGTTGGCGATTCCGATTCTCAAAGTCTATTAAGGGACTGAATAAAAATGCAGTTGCGAATTCCGCTTCGCAGAATGCCTGGTAAAGGACAAAATAAAATGCTGTTGGCGAATTCCGTTCGCAGAAGCCTATTAAGGGACTAAATGAAATGCAGTTGCGAATTCCCGCTTCGCCAGAAGCCTAATAAGGGACTAAATGAAATGCAGTTGGCGATTCCGCCTCTCAAAGCCCTCCCCTTATATTTTTTTAAGGACAATGGCGAAATCCCGCTTCTCAGAAGTCTATGTAAGGGACTAATAAAATGCAGTTGGCGAATTCCGCTTCGCAGAAGCCTATTAAGGGACGGACAGGAAGGAAAAAAACAAAATTGAAAAAAAAAAAAAAAAAAAAAAAAAAAATGCAGTCGGGCGAATTCTACTTCGCAGACAGCAAAGAAGGAAAACTAAAAAGTGCCTCTGGAACGGATTTAGTGCCTCTGGACGGATTATGGCCCTGGACGGACTAGTGCCTCTGGACGGAATAGGCCTCTGGCCGGATTAGTGCCTCTTGGTACTAGTGGAGAGAAAAACAAATTCTCCAAGTTCTAGAGATAGAACTTTGAAGAAGAAGTAAAGTGTAAATAAAGGAAATGGTATTTTATACGTGTTATGACACTCTCAGCACACCGACGCCGCCGCGCGCCGCACCGCCAGCATGCCGGCCGAGCAGAGCAAGGTCTCGAAGGCTGTCCGATCGCCCGGGCCGTGCCGTGCCCGGGTGAAAGGTGGCCAGACAAACCCCGCTGGAGGGAAAATCTCAGCGTCCGGGCCTTAGTCCGCAACGGATCGCCGTACCAGGACAGCTCTAACGCTTTACAACACCCCGACGGAAACATGTGGTCCGCATCGCGATTTCTGCCCCTAACGGACGTGGATGAGACCGACCCACCCCGCGCACCACAGATTCTAGCGCGCGTGACGAGCGGCCGTCACGGCAACTAGCCGACGAACCCGAGGGTTGCCGGCCTTAATGTTGCCTGCACGCTCAGGCCCTAACTAAGCTCACCCTTGCCACCGGGCCGGGGTTCCGACTTAGAGCGTTCAGGTCGTACTCCCACGGACTAGCTGGCGCCATCGCCTGACGACCGGACGCGCGAACCAAGGTCCGCGGAACTCACCGTTTCCTCGCGTAACTGAGCAAGATACCGAGAAGTGGCAAGGGACGCTTTCAATCAGTAGGATAAAACGAACCTGTCTCACGACGGGTCATAACCCAGCTCACGTTCCCTGTTGGCGGGTGAGACAATCCGACCACTTGGCGAAGTTCTGCTTCGCCCAATGATCGGAAGAGCCCGACATCGAAAGGACAATCGAGCGACGTCGCTATGAACCTTGGCCCGCCACAAGCCAGTTATCCCTTGGGGGGGTGGGGGGGTTAAAAAACTTTTTCTGACCACCTCTCCTTGAAACTCCCAACGTCGAAAGGATCGATAGGCCACGCTTTCACGGCCAGTATTCGTACTGAAAATCCTGGCGAGCAGAAGCAATTGCCCTTTTGCTCTACGCGAGGTTTCCGTCCTCGCTGAGCCCCCGCCTTGGACACCTTTCGCTGCGCGTTAGAGAATGTACCGCCCAGGCCAACTCCCCGTCCGAGGGCTTGCCCCGGCAGGGTCGCTGTCGCCGTCGTGACCGCGTCGGGGGGAGTCGTGGACTTCCCCGAGCCCGACGCGACGGGCGGCTTTGACGTCCTGAACCTCGGACGCCTCCTACCTGCAAGAAGGCGCCGAGTCCCCACTCCTCGGTAAGTGAGGTCCCGCGGGGGTAGCGTATTTCCCTGTCGCGCCCGAAGACCCCTACCGCCATGCTCACCCCCCCCTCCCCGATAGGACTAATCAAGCCGACAGGGTTTTTTTCCCCCGGGTTTCCCCAAGCCTTTCCCCTTGCGGTTTTCCCGGGGCTAATGGGGAAACGGGTTTTTTCCCCATTCCGTGCGCTCGCTAATTAGACACGAGCTTTGGCTCCCCTTAGAGAGCTATTACCCCCCGCCTTTTACCCCGCGTTTATGCACTTTTCCCATTTGACATTCTACACTGGCAGAAATCCGTCCCGTAAACACCCTTTTCGGCGCGAGACGCCTGTTTTAAAGACAGTGGGTTTCCCTGCCCCGGACATTTCGAGACGCGGATCGAGGCGCGCGGGCCCCCCCACCATCCGCCCCGCGGGGGGCGCACCAGCGGGGCCGCCGCCGGGGCCCCCAGGGGTTTTCCGCGCGACGCTCCCCCCCTCGGAGTGTCCCCTCAGGTGCGGCTTTTTCTGCCCGCCCCCCAGCCCGACCGCCCGCCCCCAGACACCTTCTCCCAAGTAGGGTATATTTTGCCGATTTTCCCTTCCTACATTACCCGTGGGACCAGACGCTAACCTAGGAAAGACCCGCGGACAAGTACGGCCGGGGAAACGAGTTGCGTGCCCCGCGGGGTTTTTTTCCGCCCCGTGAGCCCCCGGGGGCGCTGCCTACGGCGAGCTTTCGGCCTGGCCACCCCTTTTCCCGTCGACCCGATTCCGGGCAAACCAGCCCTTAAAAAGAAAACGGCCCCCCCGTGCCCACGGCAGCGCCCCCTTCGGTCGGCTCGCCCCCGGGCCCCCCACCCCGGGAACGTATCGCGACGGGGGGGGCCTTTCTTCCCCGCCCTTTTTTCCAGCGAACCTTCTTTCCCTTTGGGCCCTCGAGGGATTTGCGGCCCGGGGCGGCGCCCTTGGCCCCCGCCCGGCGCGTTTTTTTTCTACCCGCTTCAAAAGGGGAGCTAACCCCCCCCTTAGGACCGACCCCCCCCACTACATGCCGTTCCCCGGAACCATTCCCCAAATTCGGCCTTGAAAAGTACTCTCCGTTCAATAGCTACCCCACCAGATTTCCACCCGCGGCGGCTCCGAACGGGCGCTCCCGGACTTTCCGCCACCGCGGCGCACCCCTACTCCCCCGGGCCTGCCCGGGGGGGAAGTCGCCCCCCCCTCCCCCCGGCGGGGCCCGGTGGGTCAGCGCAGCGCCACCTTTTTCGGGGCCGGGGTCGGTTCGGCAGTGAGTTGTTACACCTCCTTGGCGGATTCGGCTTTCCTGCCACCCCCGCGGTCTAAACCCACCCACACCTTTTAGCTTTCCCCTGAGCGCCCCCGTTTTTTACCACAACCGGGGGTTTTTGTTCATCCCGCAGCCCCCATTTTTGCTTTTCCAAAAATGGCCCACCGGGACCCGTGTTCAGGCCCCGGCCCCGTGCGAGGCGGTCTGCGCTCACCCTGGAAAGTTTGAGGAGGACGAGCGGTTTCGCCCCCATTCCTCCAACCCTTTCCCTTTACGATTTAAAACGTTCCGTCGGGACCGCACCTGAGGGGGAACCGGAGGGAACCCATAAGGTTTCGGGTCTTTCCCCCACGCCCAAGTCGGGCGGGCGATTTGCACTCAGAGTCGCTTCGGCCGCCCCAGAGTTTCCCCCGGGTTTGCCTGCCCAGGTAGATCCCACTATCGGGTCCCGACCCTGCACTCCAAAGCTCCCCCGGGCCGTCAACGCGGCGACCGCCGGGCCGGGGGTGGCCCGGGGGCTCGGGAGCCCCGAGAGATCCCGCCCTCGGGCCCCCGGGCCTCTCGCCCCAAATTGCGCCGGGGGTTTATGAAAAAAACCGCGGCTCGCACAGCGGGACCCGTCCGTGTTTCAAGACGGGTCGGGCAGGTCGGAAAAACGCTGCGCACCTTTCGACGGGCCGAGCCGCCCCGGGGCCGAACCCCCCGGGGCGAACCGCCGCCGTTTTGCCGCGGCACCACGGGCCCCCAATACGCCGCCCGGCCAACCCGGGGCCCCCCCCCCCGATCCGCAGGGCCGTCGACCCGCTAGGCGCGCGGACGAGAACGGCCGTGCGTGGCAGCGGAGACCGCCGTGGTGGGGGCACGCGCCCGAACCCCCGAACTCGAAGGCGTCCCCCGTCCGGGGCGCCTCCGCGGGGGCACGGGCGACCAGCCGCCACGGCGACCGTCGCCCTCGGCTCAGCCAGTTTACCCCCTTGTCGGTTTCACGCGCTTGCAACCCTCTCTTCAGAGTTCTTTTCAACTTTTCCCTCACAGTACTTGTTCGCTATCGGTACTCGCGCAGGTACTTAGCCTTAGGTGGTGAGTTTACCACCCGCTTCGGCAGCACCTCCAAGCAATCCGGACTTCCGGGGTCGAGCGGCGGAGGGAGCGCCGCCCGGCAAGGGCTGGCACCCGCTCTGGGCAAGCACGCTCGAGAGAAGACTCGCGCGCGCTCCACCCGATCCCGCTCGACACCGACCCGACGCTACAGCTCCCCGCGGGCACGGCCCAGGGGGGATTCAAGCGCTGGGGCTCTTCCCGCTTTTCACTCGCCGTTTACTGGGAGTCCCCGTTGTTTCTTTTCCCGCCTTACTGAAATGCGTTAGTTTCGGGCGGTACCCTCGCCGATATGAGGTCGGCAGATCGCCCCATGCCGTCGGTTCGCCGCGCGTCGTTATACTTATTCCCGCATACCCCCAACGAAGCCCTCGCTCGCGTGTTACATCGGAGCAGTGCCCTAGCGAGATTGAGAAGAAGCAGCCGATCGCTGCGTGCTTCCCCGTCCCTTCGGTGCCGTCTTATTCGTCGTCCCCCGCCCATACCCAGAGGCCGTGGGACAACGTCCTCCCGTGGTCAGACGGGATCCCTCGATCTACGGCCGCCAGTCGGACGAGGACCCACCGTACGGCACGTCGCGCCGCTCAGTCCCCCAGATAAGACCGGTTACGGGCACGTCCCGTAGGGGCCCGACCCACATACGGACGTGCCGGTTACTTACGCCCACGGCCGCAATCTTGCGGTCAAAATACGTCGATGTTCCAATGAGGCAGCTGCAGTTCACACGACTCAATACGGCTGCCGCACTCTTCTCGTCGCGCGCGCCGAGTGATCCACCGCCAAATGTTGTATTTATTGTCTCTCGCTTAAGGGCCAAACGACGACAAAGGTGGGGGGGGGCTAGCTGCGCGCGCGGTTACTCGCGCGCACCGCCGCCGCCCCGTTTATTCGGCCTGACCGCTCCCCGGCCAGGGAGCAGCCCGGCCTCACCGACAGTGTTTTTTTAACCCTTCACACCGTCGGCGCGCTGGGGCAAAACGAAATCGGACGTGATCCTACCGAAGTTCACCTACGGTAACCTTGTTACGAACGTTTTACCGCTCTCGGGGCCGCGCAGTTCGGCGACATCGCGACGACTGCGATTTCAGGAGCCAACTCCCGTCTCGCCGGCCACTCCGGGCCCGGGCTGCCGCCGTCCCACCGAAGGTACGACGGCGGTGTGTACAAAGGGCAGGGACGTAGCGGCCACGGTGCTGACCCGTGGGACTACGTGGCATCCGAGTTCACGGCCCAACTCGAGGAAGACCGACCCGGACACAAGACTCCCTCGCGCACGTCTACACCGCGCCGGCTGGCGCCCACCACTGTAGCACACGTGCAGCCCAGGACTCTTAAGGGCCTCACAAGACCTGTGATGGCTCCATCTCGTACGCACTGCCGAGGTCAATCCCTGCGGACCGGCCTGCGCGACGGCGGGCCGGGCACCGCCCTCTCCCTGAGTGGGAAGACCGACCCCGACCCGAGAGCCGAAACGCGTACCCAACCCGTGAGGCCGGACCCCTCTTGACCGCCGTATTGTTTTATCCCGCCGGGCAGAGTCTCGCCCGTTATCGAATGAACCAGACGGATCGCTCCCACGGGCGAGCAACGGCCATGCACCACCACCCACCGAATCCAATGAAAGAGCCTCAGTCTTCAATCCACGCGTGTCCGAACCTGTAAGCTTTTCCCCGTGTTGATCAAATGAAGCCGCAGGCTACCAACTCCTGGTGGTGCCCTTCCGTCCATCCTTTAAGTTTCAGCCTTGGCGACCGTAACACCCCCCGAGCCCCAGGCACTCTGATTTCGCCTCCGGGGCCTCCCGAGGCTTCCCCACAGGGGACGTCCCCGCGTACCCGGTCGGCATGGGTTACTGTCGGAACGACCGCGGCACCTGAATCGATTCGGTTTTCCCTCCTCTTTCGTTTCATGATCAACGAAGGCGATCTTGGCCGGCTTCGCTCTGTCGTCCCCCCGCGATCGTCGGATTCCACCCCTCCCGCGGTAGTACGCCCGCCCCCCGACGTCTCTATAACCTCGCCCACCGCCCCCACGGAGAACCGTCCCGTGGGTTACATGCGGGCGGTGGCGTCATCACCTCGTTTCCGAGCAAAAGCTGGTGGCGAGCACGACCTGCTTTGAGCACTCCAATTGATTCAGGGAGAACACGCCCGTACCTTAGTGTCGGCCCCGATACCCACTACCAAGCCGACACGGCTTAAGACGGAAAAGAGACTAAAACCGGACCGGCAGCGACGGGGGGCAAGCGATCCCGGCGAGATCCGTCGCGAGGTCCGGTTTTGCGGCAACCGAAGCACGCTTGCTCCATCCCCAAAACCACGACGACGGTGCATAATTCGCCGGGGGCAACGTCACCCGCGGTTTTGTCGCTGCCCGTCACCCCAGAGATCCAACTACGAGCGTTTTAAAAACGCAAGCAACTACAACATACGCCACGGAGCTGGAATTACCGCGCAGCTGGCACGCAGGCTTACCCTCCGATAGTCATCAACGGCAACGTGTTTTGTCTTACGCTCAAACCGACCGCTAGGCTCGCATGCGAGCCCAGCCCGACATTTAGCTTTCACTAGCCATCACCGTGCGGATGGTAATTTGCGCGCCCTGCTGCCACCCATAAGCGTGGTAGCCGTCTCGCAGCTCCTCTCCGGATCGAACCCTGATCCTCCTCCCCCGTAGCCACACGGGGGGCTCTGTGCCCGGGCCGTCTAAAATTTGTTGGACGGCGAGCACACGGGCCAAACGCCGCTAACAGCGGTCGTCACATACCCAGATTCGCCTCAGCCTGCGGGCGGCGTTTAACCACCCGCCGCCGGTCAAGATCCTAAAAAATGCGGCCCTCTCCCCGCGTAGGTAACCCCGTTAGGAGGAGGACTCGTGTTGCACGTATTAGCTCTGGGATCCTACAGGTGTCCGACAAACATCGCCACCCCGTGTAAGTACGCCGATATACTGAGCAGGTTCGCGGCTTCCCCTTCTGTGTAAGGGTGAGCATAGGCGTGCATGGCTTAACCCTCAAGACAACTTAAGACCTAACAGGCAGGATCAACCCGGGTAAGCGTCTCCATTTCCAACCCCGCGGGACGGACCCGCTGGACAGGAGCTACGGCGCCGACGGACCGAAGCCCAGACGCCCGAAGAACTCCCCGCGCTCGACTCCTTCGCCGACGGCCCTTTCTCGACTCTACCGCACAATCGTTCACCCCTTCGGCCTTCTCGCTGCTGGTCGGACTGCGCCCGACCGGCCCCGGACACGCTCGCGCTCTACACGACTCTAGGTCCTCTACCGAGGACTAACCTGGGACCGACTCCGGACTCCTCCGACCACCGCTCGCCAGGCGCTGGTGACCGGGGGTGCAAAGCTGTGTCCCTCAGGCCATGGTGCGTCGAAAAAGTACCTCTGGAGCTGTATCCCTGCAAGAGGAGAATATGTCAGCGTACAGGGGCTCAGTCTCAAGCGGTACGGCAACGCCGTCCGCTTACAACACCCCGACGGAAATACATTGTTATTGGCCGCCCCCTAACGGTCGGGATGAATACGACCCACCACGTGCACCACAGATCTCGCGCGCTGACGAGCGGGTCGGTCACGGCTCAGCCGACGAACCCGGGTTTTGCGCGGCTTAATGTACATGCACGTTCGGCCTTATTTAAGCTCGCCTGTGTTCGAACGGGCGGGATTCCGACCTAGAGTCGTCCAGTCGTACTTACTTCCCACGGACGTAGCCTGGCGCCAATCGTAATACACGACCGGCGCCCAACCAGTTGTCCGAATTCACCTTACTCCCGTACTGAAGCTAGATTACCGTGACAAAGCATCAGGAAGGAACCGTTAGTCAAGCGGTGGTAGCCTTATTTTCAGTCGCCACGCTCCTCCCTGATTTGTCTCAAGCCTCGACATGGTCCCTGATTTTACCGCTTGTCTCTCTATCCATTCAACCTTTTCACAAACCGATTTGGATTTATTTCGCACTGTGAGGAGGCTCTCAATTTTCGTGTTCCGTCCAAATGCCACGCCCGCTGATGACGAGTGCCTATCTGAATGGCTGCAATTATCCAGCCTTTGTTACTTTTCATGTCCTGCAGAAGTTGCCCAAAGTGGGCACGCTGTAGCTCATAAATATCACACTAACAATGTTATCACGGCGTAATCAAGGAACACTATTTTCTGTAACGGCAGGCTAAATCTGTTGACGGTCTATCCAATAGCGCGAACTGCCAAGTCACGCTGTCTACTAACAACAACGCTAGCCAATTCCTAATAAAACCCTATGGGTCGATGTGCGTGAAACGGGGTCTCACTCCCTCACCTGGAATGGCGCTTTCTGTCGCATAACAATCATTTGTCCACTTAGTAGGGCCTAGCGGATTAAGAGGGAAGCGAGAAGGTGGCCTAGCTAAGTAGAGAAGTTGGGTACTAGAAGGTGCCTAACTAAGTAGAGAAGTTGGGTGCTAGAAGGGGCCTAGCAATGAAATTATTTCAGACGTACGATTTATTTTGCGACAAGTGTCACCGCCAAGTGGGGAACAAACTCCGCAACAGGCTATCCAGCCATGAGAATTTAACCAGACAATGGGAAGATCGTTGCAGAAGATACAGTTGGACGCTGTCCGCTGTCAACGCATCTGTGATCATCGATGCCAAAGCCACCACACGCACTGTCAACACAGCCTTACGGCGCTCGTCGTGTGTCTCTATGAACCCACCGCCTGGACATCTGTGAACATCGTAGCGTGATACATTAGAAGCTGCGGCAGTAGAAATGACGGGAAACGACCGTTTGTAGCCATCATCTTATCCGAGCAACATACCGGTGCTCATCACAACAGAAAAAGGGCTTCGGGAAAAGGTGCTTCCGTTTGTTACCATATCCCAATCAACCATCCTCAATATTGCAAATAACGCGGCAGTGCAACAACTACTCTCGGAGACTCCACCCCTCACAGTATACACTTCGCTAATTGCCATCACCGCCCCTCGTTCACATAGGGACGTCTTAAGGGCATCAAAGACCTGTTAGGCACCAGTCCAGTCAACTAATACACCATTGATCGAATCAAGAATGGCCACTCCACGATCACTCTGTCATCCAGCATTGTCCGGTCCTGTTTGAGCCAAAGCCGAATTCAATTTCCGTCAATTCCCATTTCAGTCTGGACGCCTCCAATCTGACAGGGGCCCCCCTATGGCGGGACTCCATTTGGTACCAGAGCGGAACTAACTGGGGGTGATACAACCCCGACACCAAGACCTCCTAGCCCACGTCCTCAAACGCTGCCGGATACGCCACCCAGCAGCACTCGCGCAGCCTCAGAAAGTCTTAGGCACTCAGTCCAGGTCAACAAATGCATCCACAAATCGAAATCAAGAATGGGCCACGCCACGATCAGTCTGTCAATCCACGCAATGTCCGGACCGTGTTGTGAAAAAAAAAGCCAAAGCGCATGCAACTTTCCCGTCCATTCCATTTCAGGTTCTGGACCGCCCCCAATCAGACAGGGTCCCCCCTATGGGCGGGACTCAATTGGTGGTAGCCCCGAGTACGGAGGGGGCGTGATAAAACCTAGATACAAGACGCCTACGCCCACGGTCCTACAATGCGCGTAACGCTACGCCACCCTGCAGCACGCGCCGCAGCTCAAAAAGTCTTAGGGGCACCAGTCCCCAGTCAACTAATTAACCACCAATCGAATCAAGAATGGGCCACGCCACATCACTCTGACAATCCCACGCATTGTCCGGACAGCCATTGTCCGGATCTGATAGCCAAAGCGCATTAAACTCCTTCAAATTCCATTTCAGTCCGGACCGCCCCAAAGAGACAGCGGACTCAAGTTGGTAGCCAGAGCGGACTAACTGGGCGTGATTACAAAGGCCGGCCCACCAGACTCCTACCCCACGGTCTACAAAGCGCTGCCGGCTAGCGCCACCCTGCACACTCGCGCATCTCAGAAGTCTTAGGGCAACCACAGTCCAGTCAACTAATTAACCACCAATCGAATCAAGAATGGCCACGCCACGATCATCTGCAATCCACGCTTGTCCGGCCTGTGAGCCAAAGCGCACTCAACTCTTCCTTCAATTCAGTTTTCAGTCTGGACCGCCCGACCAAGACAGCGGGACTAGATTTGGTACCCGAGGTGAACGGAATGGGGCGTGGATAAAACGCCAGAATACCAAGACTCCTTCGCCCACGGCTACAAAAGCGCTGCCGGGCAAGCGCCAACCCTGCAGCACTCTCGCGCAAGCTCAGAAGTCTTAGGGCACCATCCAGTCAACAACGAATTAACATCAAGTCGAATCAAAAGGGGCCACGCCACGATCACTCTGATCCAATCCACTCATTGTCCGGACCTGTTGACCAAAAGCGCATTCCACTTCCTTCAATCCGTTTCAGTCTGACCGCCCCAATCAGACAGGGGTCCCCCTATGGGGGCGGACCAATTTGTAGCCCGAGGGAAACCGGAGTGGGGCGTGAATAAAACCCTAGAATACCAAGACGCCTAGCGCCCACGCGGTCTACAAAGCGCTGCCCGGCTAGCGCCACCCTGCCAGCACTCCGCAGCTCAAAAGTCTTAGGGCACCACCAGTCAACAAATGCCACACACCAATCGAATCAAGAATGGGCCACACCACGATCAGTCTGTCATCCACGCATTGTCCGGATCTGTTGAGCCAAAGCGCATTAAACTTCCTTCAATTCCATTTCAGTCTGGACCGCCCCAAACAGACACGGGACCAATTTTGGTACCAGGCGGAACTAACTGGGCGTGAACAACGCCGGCACCAAGACCTCCTACGCGGCCCACGGTCCTACAAAGCGCTGCCGGCTAGCGCCACCCTGCAAGCACACTCGCGCAGCTCAAAAGTCTTAAGGGCACCATCCAGGTCAACTAATTTACCACCAATCGAATCAAGAATGGGCCACGCCACGATTCACTCCCTGTCAATCCACGCCATTGTCCGGGACCATGTTGAGCCAAAGCGCATTCAACTTCCTTCAATTCAGTTTCAGTCTGGACCGCCCAACAAGACCAGCGGACGAATTTGGTAGCCCGAGGGTGAACGAATGTGCTGATAAAACGCCAGATTACCAGACTCCTACGCCCACGTTCTACAAAGCGCAGCCGGCTTAGCGCCACACTGCAGCACTCGCGCAGCTCAGAAAAGATCCTAGGCAACAGTCCAGGTCTACAAATTAACCACCAATCGAATCAAGAATGGGCCACGCCCACGATATCACACTCGTCTATCCACGCATTGTCCGGACTGGTGAGCCAAAGCGCATTCAACTTCCTTCAATTCCGTTTCCAGTCCTGGACGCCCCAAACAGACAGCGGACTCAAATTCGTAGCCAAGTGGAACAACTGGGGCGTGATACAACGCCGGACACCAAGACGCCACGCCCTCGTCCTACAAAGCGCTGCGGCTAGCGCCACCCTGCAGCACTCGCGCAGCTCAGAAAGTCTTAGGCACCAGTCCAGGTCAACGAATTAACCATCAATCGACTCAAGAATGCCACGCAACGATCACTCGGGCAATCCACGCATTGTCCCGGACCTGTTGAGCCAAAGCGCATTTCAACTTCCGTCAATTCCGTTTCAGTCTGGACCGCCCCAATCAGATCAGGGGTCCCCCTAAATGGGCGGGACTCAATTTGGTAGCCCGAGGGAACGAGTGGGGCGTATAAAATGCTAGATACCACGACTCCTACGCCAACGTCTACAAAGCGCTGCCGGCTAGCCCACCCAGCCGCACTCGCGCAGCTCAGAAAGTCTTAGGGCCCCATCCAGGTCAACAAATGCACCAACCAATCGAATCACGATGGGCCACGCCACGAGCATCTGTCATCCACGCAAATTGTCCCTGACGCTGATTTTTGAGCCAAAGCGCATTCAACTCCTTCAATTCCGTTTTCAGACTGGACCGCCCCAAACAGACAGCGGGACTCAATTTGGTAGCCAGAGTTTGAACTAACTGGGGCGTGATACAAAACGCCGGACACCAAAGACTCCTACGCCCACGTCTACAAAGCGCTGCCGCTAGCGCCCACCTGCAGCACTCAGCGCAAGCTCAGAAAAGTCTTAGGCACCATCCGAGGTCACTAATTACCACCAATCAAATCAAGAATGGGCCAGCGCCACTATCACTCTGTCAATCCACGCATTGTCCGGTACCTGTTTGAGCCAAAGCGCATTCAAACTTCCTTCAGATTCAGGTTCAGTCTGACCCCGCCCCCACAAGACAGCGGGACTCATTTGGTAACCCGAGGTGAACGGAATGGGCGTGATAAACCAGATTTTACCAAAACTCTACCGCCCACGGAGTCAACAAAGCGATGCCCGCCTAGCGCCACACCCTCAGCACTCGCGCGCTCAGACAGTCTTAGGGCACCAGTCCAGGTCAACCGAATTAACCATCAATCGAATCAATAATAGCCACGCAACGATCACTCTGTCAATCCACGCATTTGTCCGGACCTGTTGAGCCCAAAAGCGCAATTCAACTTCGGAATTCCCGTTTCACAAGTTCGACCGCCCAATCATACAGGGGACCCCCTATGGGCGGACTCCCAATTTGGTTGCCCGAGGTGAAGCGAGTGGGGCGTGATAAAACCCTAGATACCGAGACTCCTACCGACCCACGTCCTTACAAAGCGCTGCCGCTAGCGCACCCTGCAGCACTCGCGCAGCTTCAGAAAGTCTATAGGGCAACCAGTCAAGGTCAACAAATGCACCACCAATCGCATCAGATGGGCCACGCCACGATCAGTCCCGGTCAATTCACGCCATGTCCCGGACCTGTTGAGCCCAAAGCGCATTCAACCTTCTTCAATTTCAACCAACAGCCGGACTGAATTTGGATAGCCCCGAGGTAACGGAATGGCGTGATAAAAACCCCAGACAAACACGGTCAATACAGGCTTGCTGGATTACGG